>NW_008825744.1:0-6116 GCF_000691245.1 Trypanosoma grayi | reverse complement strand
GCGAAGTAGCAACACGAAAACAACAACAACAACAACACCATTCCACTATCGCTCAGTCGCGCTCATTTTTGCTTTGTTTTGACAAGCGTTGCGACGCGCCGCACGGGAAGGTGCGTCTTGACGTGTATGCGTTCATATGTTTGTGTTTCTGCCTTAGATTGTCTCTAGTTTCCGGCCCAACGCCTGCCAGCGGTGCTGTTGCCGTTCCCCCGTCTCCGCGGCTCCCAGATGGTGTGTCTCTATTTTCTTTTTTCCATTGACGCTCCTTCTGCCGCGGCGCGCACACAGCACCTTTCCAACCAATCCAGGAACGGTCCGAGAAAAGAAAGGATGGAGGGAAGAACCAAAAGAAAACACCTCAAGAGTGTGTACCCGCACGTCCCAGTTGGCATTGGTTAGGGCTGCTGCTATATATATATATATATATATTTATATATATATTTCGTTCTGTTGGTTCCTCTGACTTCGCTTTTTGAAATTATTGTTGCTGTGCCACCCTTCGTTGTACTTGCGTTTCGGAAAGAGTGACTAACGCAGAGAGAGAGAGAGAGAAAAAGAGACAACGAAGGAAGGTAGAAGGCATTCTCACACAATGGCGACATTAGCGGTAGTTTCATCGCCGCCACGCGTCCTCGGACAGCAGCTTCCCCTGTTGCCACTGCTGCTGCTCCTTTTGTGCCTCACATCCACCTCCAGTGCCCTTTCCACTTCTTCGTACGGGGCGATGAGTCTTGCGGGTAGCGTGTCGGTGCCGCTGAATGCTAGCCAGTACGTTGAGGTGCAAGCGGTGGATGGAGCCAGCGGTGCTGTGCTTCGCTCCGTCCCACTCGACGCGACGCGTAGCTTCGCCTTTGCCGGTCTCCCGCCCACCGTTGCGGAGATTCGACTCTTCCTGCGGATGCCGGAGCGCCGCTTCCGCCTCAACACGGCAGCGTCTCGTCTTAGCGTGCCCATTCCGATGAGCAGCAGTGGCGGGGTGAATCACGACGAGGATGTGTTGTGGGTGGAGTTGACTGCAGCAGTTGAAGAGATTGGCGGTACCGTGGAGGAGCAGCAGGGTAGCGTCCTCACCGCTGTTGTGGTGACACTATGCCTGGCGCTGGCGGCTGTGGGCAAGCACCGCCTGGTGGCGCTGCTGGACCTGCCAACGGTGAAGATACCGAAGCCGCGCCGGATGATCGTGGCGGCAAGCAGGTAAAATTCCGTTAAGAACGGATCGTGTAGGTTGGATAGTAAAAAAACAAACAAACAAACCATAAGGCGCAAGAGAAGTTGATGATACCTTTTTTCCTTATTGTCACGTGTGTTTTTGTGTGGTCATCTGCTGTGAATATGCTCTTTTTGCTTGAAGCAGGGATGTGTGGCGTTGCTACCGGTCTTTGTTGTTGCTGTTGCTCTCACTTCCCTGCGCCTCTCACCCAGTCTGCAGAAGCAGCAGGGCGAAGGGCCCGCCCCCCTCCCCTTAGCACCACCAAATATTTTTCTGAAGGCGACGCATGGATAGCCCTGACACTGGTAGCACGCGAAGTACAACGGTGAACATCGCCATCGCGGCGACCGTTCTCCATGGCATTATGCTGTTTGCTGGGGGTATTGTCTTTTTGAGGGCCCGAAACAGGAGCGGCTTCTTCTCCTCATGCAGTCCGCGCACAGCAATCACTTTTCTATCCATATTTTCCGTGATGCCGACGGTGCTCTTTCTCGGTATCACCGGCGCATGGATCTGCGCCGTGTTCGATACGCTTGTGGGTGCGGTTATGTTTCTTGTTGTTCCGGGAATGCTGGTCTTCTTCGTGATACTGGCGTGGTGTGCGGCGGCGTCGGCGGGCATCGAGATGTCCGGTGGGACGCTCGACCTGGATGGCCTGTGGGGCAATGGCACGCTGCAGCAGCGGCGTATGGTGGATAAACAGCAAGACCAGAAGGACGCGTCAACGTATGCGTTGCCTTATTTCCCGAGTCCTTACGAGGATGATGCGTAGGCAGAGGCTCAACCTGTTACGTGTGGGAAAGGAATGTCTTGAAAGAAGATTCAACTCTTGATTTTTTCTTTATTATTATGTCCTTGTTTTTGACTTCTGCATTTCCACCTGCCTGTATCCTCTCAACTGTAAACCACGATGAGCTGCCGCTGCAGTGGCGCTTTTGAACGGGGCTTTCCCGTCGGTGCGGGGAGCGAGACTGGCGAGTGGACTGAGACAAAATGCCACATCCTGTTATACGTGGCCCCAGATTCCCTTTTATTCCTTTTTTTCGTTGCCTCGCCTCCCTCGCCCTTCACTGTCCCATGTTTTCTCTTCCTCCACGCCACGCAAGAAGCCTTTTAATTACGCGGCGAGCAGTGCGATTGTTGCTGCCGGCCGCCGTCGCGATGTCAGCGGAGTCTAACGCAGCGCCTGCAGCAGCGGGAGCGGCAGCAGCACCGCGCATCCCAGGCTTTGACACAGAGGGCCGCCGCTACAGGTCAGCAGAGGAGATGTGGGCGCGGGAGCTTCACGGCGACCTCTACAACGCCAAGACCGGCTGGTACGGCAAGGCGTTGGAGTACTGGTCTAAAGTGCCGGCCACCGTGAGTGGCGTGCTGGGCGGCATGGACCATGTTCACGACGTGGACATCAAGGAGTCGCGGGCGTTCATCATGTCGCTTCCCGACCGCGGCACCACAAGGGCTCTGGATTGTGGCGCTGGCATTGGTCGCATCACCAAGTCGCTTCTCAGCAATACGTATGCCGTCACGGATGTGTTGGAGCCGATACCTAATATGCTTGAGCAGGCCAGAGAGGAACTGAAGGGGTTGCCAGTAGGGGAATTCATCCTCTCGTCCATGGAGACGGCTACGCTTAAACCAAAAACGTACGATCTCATCGTTATCCAGTGGGCGGCAATTTACTTGACTGACGAAGACTTTGCAAGGTTTCTAGCACACTGTAAGACTGCACTGACTCCTAAGGGATACATTTTTTTCAAGGAGAATTGTGCCCCTGCCGAAAAATTCATCGTGGACAAGGAAGATAGCAGCCTAACTCGTTCAGATAAACATTACAAGCGCATCTTTGCCACGGCAGGTGTTGAGGTGGCTAAGGAGGCGATGCAAGAAGAATGGCCAAACGATCTATTCAAGGTAAAGATGTACGCACTGCGTTAACACGCAGCATATTGAGTTTGATGGTGGACACTGTGTTTCGTCTGGGCATTTGGTGGTGACGACATGAATGGTGATTGGGTCCCTCTTTACCACAGCTCTGCACGGATCAGGTCTGAGCCCCTTCTGCCCTCCCCCCTATGCTGCTTCAGCATTCTTCTACATTAACCCTACACCTCACGCTCAAAGGTTCGTTTCCATGTTTGACGATTGCTGTGTCACATTTTTTCTGCCTTTGTCTTGTTGTTATTTTCTTTCTTCTTTCATTCTCTCTGCTCGTGTCGTTTCAATTCCTCTCATAGTTCCGCGTTTTGTGAGATTGTCAGCGATGATTTTCGACAGGCTGCCTATGACGCTGCCGCTAAGCCAGGACAATGTGCTGGAAGACGCCCTGGAGAATGTCTTGGCGAATTCGCACAGCCTTCTTAACAACACACGGCGGCTGAGTAATCCTGAATCAGATAGTGGTGTCGCTCTCCTTAAACATGCACTATATGGCACGCAGACGCCTCGCGCCGCGGCACCTCAAGTAGACAACAGTGAGATTATCCCTGCCATTGGCGCCCTGCATACCCAACTGGAGGAGTGCCGCGATCTGCTGCGCCAAGTCGACAGTGAGCGCCGCCTATACCGTGAGAAGACGGTACAGTTGCAGAGGGCACTCGATGAGGAGCACCATGGACAGGAGACCCTGCGTAACCAGATCGTGGGCTCACAGGACGAGCTGCGCAAGGCTCAACGCAAGGCCATCGAGGTACAGCAAAGGTTGCGTGAGATGGAGGAGGCAATGGATACCGCAACAGAGGAACAGATGCGGCTGCGCCGCTTCCTGCGTTCGATGCCGATGAACAAAGAGCGTGCACTCACTCTGGTACCGGATCGCCGCTTTGAGGAGGCCTTTCGGGACAAGATGTCTGCAATTCACTACAAACGTCGCTACGAACGCGCACGACAGCTGTACCAGCAACGCTCTGAGATGGCGGAGGGGAAACAAATGGCGATGGAAGACACCTACACGGCAGAGGGTGCAGACCTGCCGTCGCTGAGCCTCACCGGTGCGCAGGGCTTAGCGGCACTCGCGCTACCCGATGTGTCGTCACTCGCAAACAGCACTAACAACTTGTCGACATCGCAGTGGGTTTCCCTGCGGAGTGTAAGGGATACGCTGACTTTCCCTTTCCTGCTTCCCTTCTCGCACACCACGGCGAGGGACGACTACATCAATACGCAGGTACAACGTTCCACACAGAAGGATTCACTGGCACGCCTACGCGAAGGCGCGTTCCGGATGTGTCACCGCCTCAAACATGTGCAGGATTCGGGGCTGCACAGCATGTACGGGGTGCTGCTTGAGATCCTCCGTACCCACACCTCCACATCCGCGTCCATGCTGGTGAATCCCAAGAAGACGTTCGAGTCGGTACTGGAGAAGATGCAGCACGCACTCCGCGAGATGCTGTTCGAGATAGTGGATCTCGTGAACTCCGCTGTTATGCAGATCGCGAATCGCGAACCTCGCGTCGCTGTAAAACAAGCCGTTGCAAAGCACGATGTCGGCTGCAGCGTGTACCTGGGCTCCACATTTGATATGCGGCTGGCAGACATTGAGGCGAAGCTCGAAGCACAACGACGAAAATCCGCCGCCTCAGAGTCGGACCTATTGGCTGGCACGCTCAATGCGAGAAATAGCGGCACAATGATGCGAAGCAAGGCTCTGCTCACGCTGGAGCAGTTGCTGTCCCTGCACAAAGCGTTCTGCACGGTCGCACAAGCTGCAAACTCTACCTGCGACAACGCGGCGCCGGAGCTGAAGGACATGTTCGAGGAGCTCGCTCTCGCTGCGACCGACACCGCGCTGGACGACTCGCGGTACGAGACGAAAGTTGCCGAGGCCGTTGAGGCTGATGTGCGCCACGCGGAGAGGCTTGCGGCTTCTGCGCAGCGTGCGGCAACGGTCCTCTCCGCGTCAGGGACGAAGAAGCGTCTGCCCAGCGCCGTCGCCGCCTCTGCGTCGCGGGCAAAGTCGAAACAGAAGCAGCAGTTGTTGTCACAGACACTCCCTGCCCCAAGCGTCAGTCTTACTGAGAGCCAACAATTGATAGAGGCGTTCAAAGCCGTGCAGCCCACAGCGTCTATTGGAGGTGCCCTCCTCCCGAAACGCTTAAGCAATACCAAGGACCTAGAAAGCTTTGGCGTCACTTCCAGTAGCTTGTCCAAAGGGTGCGACGAGAGCGAAGCAACTGCAACAAGGGCAGTGACGGAGCATCGGCGTGAGGGCACACTCAGCAAAACGTGCTCTGTCACAAAATCGGGTGCAAGGACGTCGTCATCTGCGGGTGTTATTTTGCCCCAACCCACTCGCACCTCTCTTCGGGGTGACGTGAAACCGATGAATATGCGGGTGGCGACCTTCAACAATATCAATTTGCCACAGTTCATGGATAACGTGGGAGCTCCACATCCTCTACATGCGTCTAAACAAACACGCAAATAGAGTGCGATTTGCTTTAGACAAAAAAAGGAACAACGTTCTATCTGCTTGGAGTATGCATATATTTGTATGTATATATTTGTATATGCCAGTATATATACCAGTATATATATATATATATATATGTACGCATGTATATACACTCATATATACAAATATATGCATAGGTGAGTGTCCGTCATTGCGTGTGGGAATCTGTGGGACCGATTGAGGAGTGGTGTCAAAAGCCTTTGGCACTTCTTTTTTCTGATTGTGTTTTCCCTCCTTTTTTTACTTTGGTAGAGCTATGGAAACGAAGAGCGGTCTAAAGGCGCAGAAAGGGCCATGAACCAGAGGCCTGAGGTAACAGAGAAGCATATTTCGTTTGTGTGTGAAGGTGTTAGCCAAGTTTCGTCTAGCACATGGTTTTTGTTGTTCCCTTGCTCTTGCTTTTTCTATACAATCTTATATATATATATATATATATAGGGAGAGAGAGAGAGA
>NW_008825743.1:1178-30038 GCF_000691245.1 Trypanosoma grayi | reverse complement strand
CCCGCCAGCGACGCCTTCGGGAGGCCGTGGATGTTCGCCCCCGACGGCCCACGACCCACAGTGCGGCCGCCACCAAAGAGCGCCGGCCGCGCGCCCCTTGTGTGCTCTTGCATGTGGTGCGAAACAGGTTCAACGGAGATGAGCGTGGCGAAGAAGAGCCAGACCGTGCGTACAACGGAGAGGAAGAAGTCAACGAAGCTAAACGGCTTGCGGTCCACGACCTTGCCATTCACGACGTAGGGCATTCTTTCTGCCAGCTACTTGTAGCTGCGGACCAGAATAACTTTGAGGATTACTTTCTGCGTCCACAACTCTCTTTGGAGAGAATGTGAGGGACAGAAACAATAACAAAATAGAAGAGAAAGGGGGGAGAAAAAAAGAAAAACAAATACAAAGCCAGAACAATATGCAGGGAGACAAACCAGTTGATGGCTGCGTACACGCATACCCATATGTGTATGATGTGTATTTTTAGTCGGCAGACATTAAGCATCTCCCACTTCCTCTTCATGCTGCTTTCCCCGCAGAGCAGTCATTGGCTGGCCGCTGTCCAGCGCCTGCAGCAGCACGCAGGCTCGACAAAGTCGTCGACTCGTCACGTAACCACACCGAAGGCATGAGCCCTGAGGGTTCTCCGGGGCAGCATCTTTCTCCTTCACACGCAAACGCTCACCGGAACGGATGGTGTCAAGAATGCAACGTGGTTGAAGCGACTCCATCTCCTTGAGTAACACACGCGCCTCACTACGAAAGGCCTCCTTGCTGTACGAGCACTCTGTGGTGAAGTAATCCAATTGTTTGAAGTGTGCGTAGAGAACAATCTCTTTCTCATAGGCATACTTGAGCGGCTTCACACGCGGTACGAGGCCATCTCCGGCGGTGGCGGCACTCGTGCAGCGTGAGAGGCGCGGGAGGTCAGCACGCAGAATGTTCATAAGGATTGTCTCGGCCAAGTCGTCGGCGTTGTGCCCCGTCACAATTTTTGTTGCGCCGAGCATCGCCGCGCCGCGGTCGAGTGCCTGACGGCGGAACACACCGCAGAATGTGCAGCTGTTGCGCAAGCCGGAAAGCTGCACCACCTCATCCATCGTCCAACCGTACAGCTCTTTGTACGACAGCACGCGCAGAGGAAGTTCGTACTGCGCCGAGTTGCGGTGCACCGTCTTGAGACTATCGTCACGGTAGCCGGCTATGCCCTCGTCTATGCTCAGCAGTAGCAACTGCACGCCATACACATGGCGCTCGTTCAGCAGCTTCATCAGGTGCATCAGAACCGTACTGTCCTTGCCACCACTAGCGCCACATGCCACGATGTCCCCGGGAGTGAAGAGTCTTTCAGACACGATGGTCTTGTGCACCTCGTCCTCAAATAGGCGGAAGAAACAGCACTGGCAAAGAAGTTGTCCGTTTCGGGGTCGCTTTAGCACAGCTCTTTCAACATTACAGTGGGTGCACAGACGGCGCGGGGGCATTTGTCACTCAGCCACTCTCCGCCGCACAGACACACACTCACACACACAGAGAGAAAGAGAGAGAAACGGAAGTACCTCTTCTCAACAACGAATAATACAATACACTTCTTGTGTATATGTCTGTCCCTGAATGTGTATGTGCGGCTGCTTGTCGAGATGGCAGTGATGAGTGGAAGAGGGCGTTGAAGACATTCTTAAGAGAGCAAAACAAAGAAACAAAGGGCACACGCTGCCACGCCATCATTGTCATCAACAATTGTACACAAACAGTCTTAGACATGTCCATTGGACGGCACAGTTCATGGTTGGTGGCACACCGAAAATCTAGCACTGACATCAGCAGCAGCAGCAGCAGCAGCAGAAATCCTTTTGAAATCACGCAGCCCTCACCCTTCAGAGAGGGCTGAAGCCCTTTATCGCCAATATGTCGCTGTCGTTGCTGTCGGTGCGTGAATCACAGCCACCGGCTGTAGGTGGAGAAGTTGTGCCACCGCCTCACCCGTATCCTTGTGTAGAAAAGGTGTTCCGACCGGTAATTGATGCAATTCACGGCTGCCAGCTCCACTCCAGGGTGCACTTTTCCTGGTATCCCTTGAGATAATCGATATGTTCTCTCTGGAGGCACCCGCGAGGGCGCTTCTATCGACTCCACGGCACGGTGTATTGCGCTGTTGCTGTGACGACGCTTTTGACGCACGCAGCAACGCATCCTGAGCATACGTCTTTTGCTGCAAACCACCTGACATCTCTGGTGTCAGGTAGTTTCTTAATCGTCTCTCCATGACCTGCACGCCATAGTGAGCGGCCTCTGCGCTCTTGGTAGCGCCAGCAACTAACGAATAGAGGGTCGCTATCTCCGACCGCATCTTTGCTAGAACGTCTTCAACTGCCGCTGCAGACTTTTGTCGCGCGCGTCTCTCCACCTCCAACGCTTCGCGAAGTTCTCTGCTTGTCGTCTCTAACTGGAAAACTCTCTCTATAAGCTGAGGATCCGCAACTGGTGCGATGTAACCGTCGCTGCCGTTATTCTCTCTCCCACCCTCATTTATCTCGTCGTGGGTTCTGCAGTTACGCTCCTTGTTCCACGTGTCCTTGGGTAATGAAAGTGGTGATGTTGAGATAGGGGAATCGTCGGTCTTCCTAAGCTGGTCACTGCCAAACGCATGAGGAGGTGACGGTAGCGAAGCGGAACTGCAACGCACACGGGGGCGTCGCTTGGGCTCGGGGTAAGACCACAAATCGAGCACCTTCACATCTGTTGGCGTTGGTTGCTCTACAGACGCTGGGCGTAAATCCACGCGAACTGTTGGCGCACACGTGTTACTTGGGGAGCGCGAGGGAATCCGCATGTCCATGCACGGGTTCGGATCGATGTTGTAATCAGTGCCACCAGCAGAGCGACGGTGGCTCTGCGCAGCTTCAGTGGAGCCGGTTCTCTTAACGTCATCCCGACTGGGGCAGCTGCTACACAGTGAAATATGCGTCCACATGGTAGAGAGACTGAACTCCTCACCACAGTAGGGACACGCCGGGGGAATGCCCATTGTGTCGCACGAGTGGAAACGCAGCCCGACCTGCACCCCTTTACCGTTCCCAGAAGATAGCACAAGCAAGAAGAGGCTTGTAGGAATGGCAGGAGAACGAAGAAGAGACACAAAATCGTTCCGTGCTCAAATACTCAAACACATCAGCATTAAAAAAAGCGGGACAACACACTGTTTCCCTTTCTTCATTCACTTGCTTTCCTTTCCCCTCCTGAAGGCGCGAGATACCCAAGCAGAGACATTAGTGTGTCAAGCCTCTCTTGTGCCGTTGCCGTGGTGCCGGCTTTACTTGCTCCTTCGCTCTAGTGGGCAGGGGAGCCAACTTGTGTGCAGGATTAAAAGACGGACCACGCATTTCCTCAACACTCCCGTCCACTTCCTCGATGGAAACGGCACGCTGTCTAGATTTTGAAGCAAGTCTAGTTATAAGAGGTGAGGCGTCTCGAAGACCCAAAGCGTTAGAAGGAGACTTATCCCTGCCCTGAAGCGAAACCCTCTCCACAGTGAGCGTCCCTAACATAGAGTGCCTCGTCTCCGCCTTGGTAGAAAGGGATGGCACCAGCGTCGCCACTTTAAATGAGCTAATGCGCCTCTGCTTGGAGGGGCTGGAGACCTCGCTAGGATCATACACCACCTGCTTTGCCTCAACCAAGCGCTGCTGCTGCTGCTGCTTCGACGTTGTGACGTTCTCCAGCCGCGTAGGCACCACACGCTGCCGCGGCGCTGCGTTCGGTGAATGCACCTCACGGGAGTGCGACTTTGTCCCCGCTAGCGGCAGTGGCACCACACGCCCCACCGTTCTGCCACGGCGTAGCGCTGGTCCAGTCGTTGGCCGCCGCCGGTTCACCACGCGGCCTCGTGGTGATCCCGACTCAATAGAGAAACACGACCCGTGATCAGCGTAGCACAGACGTAGCGCCGCCGGTGGTCTGCCATGCACCTCAGGTTCCTTCGTATTCAGCTGACACGATTCCGGTCCAGCATACTGCTCCATAATCCATGGCACCGCCACTGTTCGCCACAGCATGTCAAAGAAGGCCTCTACAACCTGCTGGGTCGCCGCATCGCAAGCATCCCCCGTGTTGCTATCAGTGATCATTACATCTGTTGCTTCACTGCTATTGTCACTCGATACATCGACGTGCTCTGTACAGTGAGCACCCGTTCGATCACTGGTCAATCCACTCGTCGTGTCTCCGGCCTCCTTCACCCCGAAAAACAAGGGTTTCCCGGCACCCAACGCGTTTGAAAGGCTTACTGATGCTTCACCTACAGGAAGCGCCAACCCTGACACATGCAATGAATTTACCGCAATGCATGACCGCCACTCATACACCTCACTGTTCAAAACGCCCTGGAGGAGATGCTCGCCACGCGCCGGTCTGTAAGGATTCCAGTCTGTTCTTGGCCCCCGTACAGCATCTGCAAGGGCATCTTCGCTACGCACGCAATCCAAGAGGCGTTGCCACAGCTCCCCCAGCCTCCGCTCCATGGTGCTCTCGAGGAGCTCACTGAACCCGACGCACCAGCCGTAGTTACGGGACCTCTGCTCAGAGGCCATTCATTGACTGTCAGCGGTTGGAGTATATATGTGTGGGGGCCTATACTCTGGGCGTACGCACGCGTGTTATTTTTTGCTTTCGTGCAAGCAAAATTAGCGGCAGCAAACGGAGAAAAGATGAAGTGGGACCAAACAAGAAAAAAAAAACGAAATAAGAATAGAGAAAGCACAAATCACTCAACGAATGGACAATACCTTGTCATGCGAAATAAATGAGCGGAGGGAAGACATCAGAGTAAAAGCCACATACAGGCACAAAACCGAAAACGAAAAGAGAAATGAAGCGAAGTAATAACCGATAATGCCCTCACTAGCTTATGCGCCTCGAGGTACGGCACCATGTGAGAATACGCACGTCACCACTTGACCCATTACCAGTAGAAAGGATGCTTGGCGCTCGTTGCAGTCGTTGTTATTCTGTTCGTCTTTGCTTTGCCTTTCTGTTTTCTTTTGTTGCACTTCATCTATTTAATGAAGAGGGGGGAGAGAGCGACGACGCCGGAGGTCTAGGCACCTTCTTCTTTTGCATCCGCCAAAGCTTGGCGATGGCCGCTACCCGCTTGTTGTACTTCATCTTCTGCACGGCATGCGCGTGCGGGTGTCCTTTTGACACACGCCCCTTCCCACCACAGCCCCCCGCCTTCACACGTGGCGACGTGCCTGTCGTTGGCTTCGCCGACCTTCCGCCACTACTACTGCGGCTGCTACTATTCTCTCGTGCTGCCTGGCGGCGTGTCACCTGCTTCGCCGCTACGGTCTTCGCAGCCCTTGTACTGGATGCATTCCTCGCGTCGCTCCTCTTTGCCGCACTCTTCGTCAACGGCACCGCAGCAGCAGTCCTGCGTGAAGGGAGTGCAGCCCGCCGCACCACATTCGTTAGAGATGAATGCACGGCACCACGCGAGGCGGCGCCGCTTCCGCCCATCCACTGCCTCGCGCAGGACGGCAACAGCAGCGCGCTACCGCCTCGCGGCGTGCAGAGGCGACGCAGCATGTGTCGTGTTTTTTGTAAATTAAAAACAACGACGGGGTAGGAAGAGGAGGAGGCGGAGGAATGGAGCAGAGGAAGGGGCAACACGTCCCGCGCCCCACAGCCTCTCGCACTCCCCTTGCCGCTGGACGATAGAAAGGACTATGTCCTTTGCACCGAGCCCCTTCAACCTGCCCAACCATTCAATGGTGTGGGCGATGTTGTGCAAGAAATGCGCAGGAGAACATGAAGAGCACAGAAAAAAAAAGGAAGAGCAAGGAGCAAGAAGTGAGGCATGCAGCTGACGCAAATAAGCAAGGTTCTGCACTATCAGCGGTACAAACAGAAACACAAAGTATAGCTCAGACTGCCAAGACCACCGATGATGAAAGTCACAATACTAATAACGCTATTGCCGGTATTGTTTAGGACTTTCGCAGCAGCGCACCCACCACCACCGCGACGGCAGCAATGATGCCAACTCCCGCCAACCCTGTCGCCGTCAGTGTCTGTTTCACCTCCGCATCAATGTAGTGTTTTAGTGCGATCCCCTGGCGGTGTTGTGGTTCGAGTCGAAGCATCTGATTAACGGATGTTAACGCCTTTTCGTAGTCGTGAAGCTTGATCCAGCCCAACGCGAGGTAGTAGTAGTGGATAGCAATGTCGGCGGTGGGCCTGATGTTTCTCCGCCCCGTCTTGCTATCTGTCGCCGCCACATCGCCATCCTGCAGGCCTTCGGGAGGGGCGGAGGCTGACACGTGCACTTCACCCCGTGGGATGTCCGAGTGGGGCAACTCCGGCTCGCCAGCCAGCCGGACCGCCTCGTCCAGCTGCGTGTGCGCCGCGCCATCCCACTGTTGTTTCCACGCCGCGCATATCAGCGACTCAACGAGGCGCACGCCCTCTTCAATGTACGAGGCGCGAGAATGCGAGATCAGCAGACGCGCATACTCAAAGACAACCTCATGGTTAGTTGGGTCCATTGTGTATTTGGGGCGCACACGGCCAATGGCGTCGTTCAATCCACGCAACTCCTCCTGCGAAGGCGACAGCAACTGCCTCACATTTGGATCCTTGTTGAAAAGCTCATTGAGAACTGCTGTTGCCTTCTCCATTTTTTTTTTCTCTTTCTTGTCGCTTCCTTACAATTTGCTGCACTCAATACACGTTTCCAGAGCTCAAGGTCCTTTGGTGATTATGCGTTGGTTGGGTCAACAAAGACACACGCACACAGAGACAGAGACAGGCGCGCACACACACACACACGCCCAAGAGAAATGGAAACAAAACAAAGCTATCAGGCCAAAGACAGTCGTCCATCTCGTGTCGCAAGAAACTGTGCAGTGAAGAGAAATCAATCTTTGCGATTTCTTCTTTTCCTGTGTTTAACTCTCGAAGATCCCATTCTTGGTGCTATGATTATGCTTCCCCTTACGTGTTACGGAGAATCATCTTGGGCCAACTTTAGTGTCTCTTTCAGTGTCTTAGTGAACTCGGCGCCCCGTGCCGCAGCCTGCGGGCCAGTGTATTTCAGTAAGTATGTCGAAACCTTGTCGCCGACCGGCATCGCAAAGATCAGGTGTGTGTCCTCAGCCTTGGTGACATGAAAGTTGGCGCACAGCACTGCATTAAGATCGTAACCATCACGAAGAATCAGTCGGTAGGCATTCTTCGTTGCTTTGTCGTTGGCATTCGGGGACACGTGCTGTTTTACCCTCGCGTCGCCGGCACCACACTCTACCCAGGTCTTTGTCTCCAGCTTGAAGACAAACAGCTTGGCCGGCGCAGACGCGAGCACAGTGCCCGTGGAGGGAATGAGAGGGGCCGCATTTGCGAACGCGTCGCTGGTGGCAGTGGTGGTGGTGGTGTTCGACTCTGGTGGTGTTGATGTCTCCTGCACGCCGTCTTCGGCCTTTGCCATCCGCTCCTTAGCCTCCGCGAAGGAATTCACCACACCAGCGAAGTTAAATGCCCCTCCGAATAGAGACGTCTTCGCACCGCCGATACTGCTCTCGTTGTTGTCGTTACTGTCATTCTCCTCCTTTTTAGTCTCGGTATCGTTCTTCTTTTCATTATTATTGATTCCAAAAGAGAACTTCACGGGTGCGGTGGAGCCAGTTAGAGCCGAATTAAATCCTGACGAAAAGGAGGGAGCAGCTGCAGTGGTGATAGCGCTACTACTGGTGCCGCCACCGCCGGTGTCGCTGTTGGTGGTGTTGCTATCGCTGCCGAGTCCGAACTTCGTGGCAAGGGTCGGAGCGCCTGTGGGCGTGATGCCGGTCACCGCCTTAAACGCACCGGCCAGTGACGGTGCCGCAGCACTCGACGGCGGGTCGCGTCGCACACGCACAATGCGGCGCTGTGCCATTGTTGCCGCATCAGCATACTTCGGCGTGTTGTCAAGTTGTTCCTCGTCCCTATCTCCCTCCTCCACAATTGCCCGCTTTTTGCGCAGCCTCAGCTCGTCCTCCATTCACGTGAACAAAGAGGTGCTATTCTACAATGGAGTCTCACACTGCAAGTCCAGAGAGTGCATGGAAAGTGCGAGAGAAAGTAAACAAAAGAAAAACACGCTGATGTATCAGATATCCGAAAAAAATACGCGAGTACGAATATGAAACTGTACCGCATTCATCCCCACTTGGTCACGGTTGCGAGACTCCAATAGGGAGCAGATGCAAACAAACAAATATATATATATATATATATATATATATACTCTTTCGCTGGCCATTCATACAATTTACATCATTATGATGTCGCGTCACAGACGAGTAGTGGTGTGTGGTCGCGTCACAACTCACTTTTTTCTCGAGCTGCTCGCGTCCGACTTTTCAAGCTCTAGCTCTAGAAGACTGGTGTGGGTCTTTGGTGGAACGCCGCCTCCAAACACTACGATGCGCTTTCCCCGTTCACTGGCGCACCCCACACAGCCCCTGCGCCCTGAAAGCTCCTCCTTTTCGAGCGACAAGAGCGACCACTTGAAATCTGCCATAGACAGCTGAAGGATCTGCGGAATAGGACCCTTCTCATCCTCGCCTAGGCAAACAACAAGATAGCCGTTCGACATCGCTGCGACACAGCCCTGGCGCCTTGATGGCACCCCGAGACACGGCTGGCACATCCACGTGTTCTCACCGCCGCGCAGCGTCAGTATGTGGAGGTCACTCTGTAGACATGACGCAAACCCTCCAAAAACGAGAATCCGCTCATTTATCCCGTCAAATGCAACGGCGGCATCGTCCCGTGGTGACGGTGGGGTCCCACCTTTTGCCTCAATCAATTCCCATGTCGCCTCACCCTTCTCAAGCAAGGGACCCAGTCGAAGTCGCCAGACATCATTCAACCGCCGTTCACCATCAAAGCCACCAAACACGTATACTACTGGATTTTGAGATGCATCCTCCTCACCGCCCATTGTGCCCAAAACCATAGAGTGACAGACACGGGCAGATGGTGTCAAACCCGTAGACCGCACCAATGTCCATACACTAATAAGTGGCTCCTTATTATTTGTGGCAGCCATGTCTTGGCTTTTTGGCGCAAGCAGCCACAGATTCTTGCTGTACGTCTCGTCATTCCAGCCACCAAACACAAGGCAGTAGTCCCCAAACGCAACAGCCGATGCATTTCGCAATCTCTCGGGCAGTGTCAGCCCTTTTGACCATTGTTTTGTAGACAGGTCAAACTCCATAAGCTGCGGAAGGCTGCGACCCGTCCGTGGATCATAGCCGCCACAGAGGTAGACCTTCTTTTCGGAGCACGCCATAGCACTCCCGAGCACTTCCTTCACGGCCCCGCTAGGTTGAGGAGAGGCTCCGCCCTTTGTGGATGTGTTCTCCGACCATTCGTATTTGTTTAGCCTTCGATGGACAGTGTCAGCCGCCATGCCTCTGCCTATCAGAGGTCATCAATGAAAGAAATAAAGATATAGAGGGGGAAAAAAGAAAAAGGGCGACCGCATCCACGAGAAAATTTGCAAGTTGCATCTCCTATAGTGGAGGGAGTTGCAATACATAAAGACACTAACAAATAAGGAAAGACATAATCACAAAGGAGCCAACTATCAACAAAACACTAGGAGGTAGCGCAGCCTCCCACTACGATCCTTTGCCAGGAACGGAGCGCCCTCTTAACTTTCATGGGTCTTTTTTTTTTCGTTTTGTTTCTTTTTGGGTGGTTTTTTCATTCTGTTTTTTTTTTGTTTTCATCCTTGTATATTGATGACGCTAGTTTTCCCTTCCCTCGGCGTTGACGTCAAGTGCTACATGACGCAACACTTCGAGTTCGCTTTTGAGTATCCGATGCGCCCACGAACTCGTGACTCCAGAGATGGAGGGATCCTCGCTCCACCCGCAATAAGGAAATCAACGAGGGTATCTATATCCGCCGGGGTAAAGCAACCAAAGCACACACCACCGTGCTTTGTGTACACCAGAACATTACCTGCATAGATGTGGCCGCCAATGTGGGAGCAGGGGTATACATGAACGAACTCATTGCTTCCCTCCTTGGTCTTCATGGACTGACGAAGGAGGTCCACCAGAACTGCACCGCAATACCCACAGCGGCTATCTCGAGTCCGGTGTGCACAGACAAAGACAAACACTTCGTTTGAGCGATCGCAACTTATCGCCCCCTTGGACTCCCAAGGAAGGGCCCCCTCCGAGATGCAGCTGTATTGTGTGATGATGATGGATTCAAGGGCCTCGTCACACTGAAACCGCAATACGCACGCATCGGGGCCGGGGCGATGGTACACCGTTAACTTCATGCCTCCCACTTCTTTCAGTGATTTCTCTAGCGAGCTGTGGCCAGGGACATTCTCTGTCCTAGGTCCCCATTTTGACGCGGATAAATCCGTGGCAAGAAAGATATGCTGCGTGAACAGCATGCTACCTGGAAGCTTTGACGGCAACGGTCCGCAGCACTCCTCCCTTCCGAAGCCAAACTTCGCCGGGTCAAGACCTTCAATATCCTGCAGAGTTTCTTTCGAGAGGCGGACGACGATAGAGTCGTGAAGATCATCGGTGCTTGTCATTTTCTTCCGATACTTTTGAAATCAATTCTGTGCAACAGAAAGGGCAAAACAGCATACTCAGCAAGGCGACTTGGGACCATAGATGAAGCTCTCTCCACCACCACCAACACCAACACCAACACCTTCACCGCCACCAACAGAACAAGTACCTGCCTCTCTGTCTGTCTGTCTGTCTGCCTGCCGTAGTAGTGGCGGTCGTAACAGCAGCAACAAACAGCGTCGTTCTCGCCACGCATAAGTGCTACAGCAGGCAGTCAACATTTTCCTCCTCCAGAAGCACACATACACACTAATGATCCACTGAACTCCCGTCCTGAACGACTGACCTGGCACTCAGTGGATCAGTCAGCCTCGGTCTCTTCAACATCGTCTTGGGAACACAATAAGGAAACACGAGAGTGTTGCACACTGGGTTGAGGGATTCCTCTCCAACTACTTTCGTCTCCCAACTCCGTTCCTTGCGCAACTTCCCTATTTTTGCCAGTTCCAACTGGCGCTGACGGTGGGCCGAAAGTCGATCATGAAATAACACCATTAGCGGTGGAACAGCAAACTCAAATTCTCTCTCGTTGAGTGAGCCGTCTGTTTGAATTGTCAACGTCTTGTGGAAGCGCGGAAATCTTGAACGCTCAATACAAATTTCCTCCGCAAACATTCCTCGGTTTTCCAGATGTTGCATGTCACTTGTGTGGCGATCCTTTATGAAGGAACGCAGTACATACGGTATTTTGTAGTCCGAAGGACGCAACCGAGGGTGTGAAGGAATAACACGAGCAAGAGGGCGCAGTCCCGGTGGTGGGGGCGCGCTCTTGCTGACCACCGCCCACTTGTGCAATACCATTGATCTATATTCACCCTGTTGGCGGCCTTCCGCCCCTCTTTGTGCCCTTCCCTCTCTTAGCGGCGAAACAGTACGCAACAGAAGAAAAAGGATGCTATGCAACACTACAATAATAAGTGATTTACACCTCATCAGCCATCGATTTAGATGTTTTTTTGTTTGATTCCAATTCTCCGTTTTTTTTTTTTTTGCACGCGAAGAGACACAGCAGAAGCACAAACCCCCATCCCCTTTATGACGCTCTACTCGCGCTGAGCAGCGTCCCTGGGGAAAGCGTACGGAACGTTTCACCTGCATCCCATATCGACAACAACAGCGGAGAGGGCAGGTCCATTCTGCCCAAGCTCCCCGACATGTACTCCATACTCTTCACTAGTGTCGTGAAGCCCATGAAGCTCTCCACGTAAGAGAATAAACCCCCCGTTGAGGGATGCAGCGTAAGAACGCAAATAGAAAGGAGGTCAACATCTTGTACTGTTTCAATGCAGCCGTCCATCAACATGCGACAGCTCTCGTTAACAAGAGCCGCCACAAGTCGCACAAGAATATCCCCACGTGTCATCGTCCTTCGCGCTGCCAGAGACATTGTAACCTCGCAGTTGAGGTGCCCACTCCGCTCATAGAATCCCCCGCGGCAGCCCCTCTCGCCCTTAAAACCCTCAGTATGCATGGCCGACAGCAAAAGCCGCGCCGCGGACACGGACTTTCGTGCATCCATCATGTGTCGATAACGTTGAACCACACCCGCAATCTGAGCCGTACCGTAGTGATCCAGGACCTCGAACGGGCTGAGGCGGAATCCCAAATCTTGCATAGCCACGAGTTCGACGAGCTTCACCTCCGTCTCTTCGGCCAGCTGGCAAAGCTCCAGAGACAAAGCCGCGACGAGACGATTGCCAGCATCTCCCTTCGTCACAATGTAAGGGATCTCACTCGCCTGCAAGTATGCCAATGCGGAGGAGAGCGTTTCCTCTTTTTCTCTGGTGCTCACAGACGGAGTATGCAGCAGCTGCACCTCCACCATACTTTCCTCGCCTGATGAAAGCAACTTCGGCGGGTCAAAATTAGTAGCGACCACAGCACAACCCAACAGCTCCACTGCGTCCTTCATATCTTCTAATTTTCCAAACAAAAGAGCGTTCCTAGTCTTACCAGCCCCAGAAGTACGTTGTTCCGCAATAAACTGAACTGTTGCAGGCGAAGAGCCCTCCGGAAATACCCAAAAAGCCTCACTAGTATTTATGTTACCAAGGTCGGCAGGCCGCAACTCAACATATTTCTCATGTGGTGCTGGTTTGAGCACTCGGCGCCCCATACGGAGGAATGCCATCGTCACCGCCGTCACATTCTCACACGCCGGAGTTCCCAAGAGACTCGCATATAGGTCAAGGCTTTTATCAGCGATTGCAATGACATCATCCGTGAGACCCACAATTTTGCAGTAGTCATTCCAAAAAACCTTCAAAGGATCACCAGGTCTATCTTCTAGGTGTCGCACCGTATCCCACCCAAGAAATGCGCGCATTTTTCGACAGCACTGCATATGGGATAGCCATACATAACCCCACAGACGCGGCGCACTGCGGACGGCATTCTGCTTCCTCCGCAAGAGCGGTCCGATAAATTTTTTCTGTGCCTCTTCCCAAGTCAGCGTGTGCAGGAGTGGAAGGACCTCACCAGCTCTCTCCGGTGAGCCCATGGCATTGCACATGTGCTGGAGTACACATGGTGCCGGCCACACCCCAAGGGAAAGGGAGGGAAACCCCACCCGCATCTTGCATAGAGAGGACATCGACGGCACTACTGTATCACATATTAAGAGAAGCTCTGCGCCGAAACCGAATGCGGAGCCAGTTAGCTCCGCAGTGAAAGAAACACCACAAGATGCAATCTCTCGCATGCGTCTAAATAATCGTTCTTTTTCCGTCATTAATTCAAGACGAGATAATGGTGTTAATTCCAACTCAGACTGCAATGGTGTGAAGAACGGCATATTGGGCAGAGTACGGAATACCACAACAACGCCAGAAGTCAACTCTGTCAGAGTTTCCACTTCGGATAAGGCTTGACACACCGCAGCAACGATGGCGCGCACGGAGCCTGGCTGCTCTCGAAGCTCCACAGCAAAAACCCGGTCTGACGTGGATGAAACATGCAGTTTAGTGCCAACATCGGACAGTTTGAGGTCCGGTGGATCCGACCAGCATGAGAGCATTGCACGATGACCACCAATAACATCAGCAAAGCAGCCGGCAGAATGTTCCATCTCTTGGGAATCCGAGTTCACATGCTGCGGTTCCTTTGCGTTATCTGAAGCGGTGGCAGTGCTCTTGTTGATGTCTTCATTCTCCGTATTTGAGAGGCTGATGTCACAGTCTTTAGGCTCTATCTCCTTCGTTTCATCTTCTGAGAGCTTAAAGAGTGCACTTTCCAGCTCTTGTAAAGTGCATGCGATGTCAGTGAAAGTGGGCAGATCTTGTATCACTACTGAGGCGGGTGGAGAACCCCCGACCACTACTTGGGGAGTTGGAGTTGAAAGTGGATTATCCTGTAACGTAGCTTCTGGTTTGGTTGTTGGTTTTGTTGTTTTGGTTGCTGTTGCCGTCAAAGTTATTGCTGGTTCCCGTCGCAACTTGGAGGCCAAAACATGGATTTTACGTTCTCCACGTCCACGTCGAGCACGCAGATCATTAATTTCTCTGAGTAATCCGTCAAACTCTCTTCGAGGCTCTCTCGACGGAGAACTGTCATGCGCCCCTTTGGATGGATCTGCTGTAATGTGCCGCATTGCATAAGGCAGCATGCACCACACCGGGGAACGCGGGATGGGGCAGCGGCGCCTCATCTTACGCTATATAACTCACATCAAATTCAATGGTATACAAAAGAAAACAATACAGAAACAATTCCTTAGCAAACGCTCGTATCGTCATTATTAACGGCAGCATATACAAATACCCCAAAAAGCCTGCAATTGATATTTCCGCAGAGGTGGGGAAAAAGAGTGAATGCTTGCGCTTCAGAATGATGATAGCTCATTGTCACCGAAAAACCACGTCACAACATCCTTTTCCGATGTGTGTGGTTCTACCGAATCCGTCATCGCCTCCAGTGGTGATTTATACAGTGCTGCACATCGAAGAACATCGAAGCCAAACCTCTCCACATTTGCCTTGAAGAGCAGAACGTCCGACACCATCACTGTTCGGAGATCCGCGTCCTGCCCCAGAGAGAGAGTCACCGCACGGATCATTCGAGCAAATGTGCCGAGGAGTGGCACAACGATCCCGCGACAGTCTCTGGGCGGCAGGAGCGGCTTCAGCGCCCGCATCAGCCGCGCTGTCTCCCTCAGCATCGTCATAACCCACTCATTTCCAGAATCCCGCCAACACTCTGACGTCACCGTCCCGAGACCATAAACTTTATCCTTCACCAGTGCGGAAATTTTCTCAAAAAGTTCGCAACGGTATGTCGCGCAGTCCCTACGAACTCTCTCCATGTCCTCAGAAATGGACGGTGACAACTTATCGTCACTAGTCACCAAAAGCCATCGCCTCGTCATAAGTGGAATCCCTTCGTAAAGGAAGGCCAAATTCTGTGAAGCAACAGCCATGTGCTGTATTGTGATAGTCTGCAACACACCGTTCTCCACAGCCATTGCACCAAGAAGAAGTGCAGCACATTGCGACACGTAAAGCTTGAGAAGGTCATACATCTTTCCCATCACATCAAACGCAAGAAAGTGGAATCGTCCCAAGTAGACGTCGTTCTCATGCAGCATCTCAATTAGTAGTAGTAACGACCCGCTTACAATACGTCCTTCTGAATGGCCATTCACCAGTGGAAGCATTAATTGTTTCCTCGTAGGAGTCTCACACTTGTCTGTAGTCTTGCCTCTGGTTACCATTGATGTCGCTACCGCTTCTGCAGATTTTGGCAAGGAACAGATAAGTCTGATGTCACTCGTCACATCAGTAAACGCCGAACGCCCTCGGAGCTCCGCGATGACAGCACTATCACTGCGGCAAAGCGTATCCACGCAGGACTGAAACACCACATCAATGCCTTCATGTTGCCATGTTTCGTTTTCAATAGTTACACGTAGTTTTTCAATACTCTCCATGTGGTGACAACGGAAGTGCTCCTTTGCCAGATGTGTGACGGCGGCCTTGAGCTGCTTCCCTGAAACATATTTCCACGGATCCTCAATGTCCCCGCAGATAGCTAAAACGCCCTGAAAACCACTGACCATATTCGACATGAAGGAGTAACCTAGAGAAACGAGCATCTCGAGATCGTGAACATTCGCCGGTGCTTTGCCACGCTGGCTCCGCACCTCAAGCAGCAAGGCGATGTTACCTTCAGCCGCCGCACACAAAGACGAGAGGTACTTCTTCGTCATGTCTTCCATGTTCGTCCCATCGCCATTCCAGAGCTTTTTCCTCGAAGAACTTTCGACTAAGAGGAGACCCCAGCGCTGGGCTGCCTGACAAACAAAATCAAGAATCTGGTCCACAAGTGAACCGACGAGCTGCATGAATAAAGGGAATCTACACACGTTAGAGTGACTGAGCAGCGCCAGCTTCTCATCACGCGAAGAGTGCGATACTACAGCAGTCGAGAGAAGAGCATTGGCTGTTTCGTCACTAAGTGCAGAATTTCCCATCATGAAAGCAATGAACGCCTCTCGAACATTCATCCACAAAGCGTCAATGAGGAGGATGCGAGACTGTTCCAGAGCTACGGACCATATTCCCATCCCAACAGCAGATAGGAAAACACACGCGACGTAGCCATCCTCAAAAGCCCCCCGCACCGACGGAACAAGTGTGGCCTCTACTTCCCCCATGATCATTGTGCAGAGACGTTCCTTCACACGTGCCACGCGCCGCGGCACATCCCGCAGCGCCACCACTCTTGTCAGCAGGCCTGACGCATCCGAAGTGATGCCACCACCGCTGCTAGTTTTGGTTTCTGAGACATTTTCCGCCATGATGGCATCCTGCAGGGAACAATAGCTCTCAACAACAACCGGCAGCTCCATCATGTCACGCTCAGGAAGCGCCACCCAATTCTCCACGGCCGCCACCTGAGATGAGACCGCCATCACCATCTCCATCAAAGCGCACAAAGAACTGAGGCTGTTGCGAGTCCTGTAATGTCGTGCGATCCTCATCATTTCTCGAACTAAACTCCTGCCAAACACTCCCACATCATCCCTCGTTTGTTGAAGATTATCAAGAGTTTCACGTGCCTCTGCTGCTCGATCGCCGAACTCGTGGGAAGCCGAAAAGAACTGATCAGATCGGCTTTGCACATGCCGCAACAAGCAACCCTCCACAGCACTCTCCCACTGGCGCAGTTCCTTCATTCGCGACTCCATGACCTTAAAATCCTCTCCGAACGATTCCATTGCAATAATGGCGTTATCGCTCTCATCGCCCGAGATTCCCTTGTTCTTTTGTAATTCCTGCTCCATGAAACAAAACTCGCTTGCCGAGTCGTATGAAGAATCGAAGAACTCCTTTGGAGTGCCGACTGGCCACGGTAAATTTTCTAGCGATAAGGCAGTGGTAGTGGCAGTGGCAGTGGTAGTGGTGGATGAACCCAACCGTGTGTTTGTGTCCGCTGCTATTGCAGCCAGCCGCCCCTCCTCGCGGTTCTGATTGTACGGAGCGGAGACAAGCTGCAGGTACGCCGCGTAGTCATCCTGCAAATTATAGCTTGACAACAACGCCTCGGACGACGACTCGGAACCGACGGCGGTCTCTGTGCACTTTGCCGACCCCTTGTAATCCAGGGCACTGGATACGACACTGCCGAACCACGCACCCCAATTAGAGGTCTCGGTCGTCTCCTGTGGGTCGTTTAAGATGGAAATAAAACTCTGCCCAACGTTGGCGCCCAGATCGGCGAAATGTGCACGCGTGACGGGGTCAAGGGCAAAAAAGGGGTCAGCGTCCTGCAAGGCCTCCGTCACGCTTGCAGACGCTGACACCGACGCGGTCGCTTCAACAACTGCCTTCGCGAGGTCTGGCGGCACCGTGTCGTCGTCTCGGGCCTCCGATACCCAAAGTGCCAACTGTGAGCGAAGCGCCACCGACGAAACACCATTGCGGATGCACTCTTCAACTACAAGCGGGGGAACGCCAAGTGTAAGGGCTATACGAGAGCGACTCCAACTGCGCTTCGCCATGAGGAATGCACAGAGCATCGCAGCTGGATCGATGGTGTCTTCAAGTGCGCATGGAGGTGCTACACTACCTGCCTGTTGCGACAGCATACGTGCACTCCTTCCTAGGTTCCGTGGCGTTGGGAATAAAGTGGTTAGGGAGAGAGAGAGAGAAGTGGGAGGGAAAAAGCCATCCGAAAAAAGAAGGAAGCGCTAACAGAACCGATGTCCGTAACAACGAGAATGCCAGCTTCGATTTTTGCCCGTCCGCAATTCAGAAATATATATATAGTTTTGACTGATTCGAAACAACTGCGCAGGAGGAGGAGAAGGATCGCACCCACATGAGACAACCACGCGAAAATAATTTCTAAAAAGAGAGGAATGAGGCAAAGCGGAGAGAATAGTCCATGCATCACATTCCCTAATTGAAATAATAAAAAAATATGGGAGAACAGATAGTTTTTTTTGCTTTTCTCAGCTGTGCTTCTAGCAAGACGCTAAGGTCAATTGAATGCCCATTAAGGGAGTTCGAAGTGGATCCCCATTATCGGTCATAAATTCAAGACTAGCTAGACAGCACTTCCGAAAAAACGTCTTTGGCCCACCCACACAGTACGAAACGGAGAGGGATAGGCTAGGTGGACCCTCCAAGCCTAATCTTCGCCGCAATCTTTACAATAATAAACGTGAAAGATCAGCAAGTTTGACTACCAGGCGTAAGATCCCACCATTCCTTTCAGGGGCATTCTCTCATCCACCACCAGAAAAATAAAATATAAAAATGCGTTCTTAAAGAATAAATAGAGAAATCACAACATCTTTGTTTGTTTTTTTTTTGCTTTCACGAAAAGTGCTATCAAATTTTTGTTACTTCGTTCCTTGTCTTTTTTTTTTTGCGTCCATGCATACTCCTCCATTTTGCACAACCCAATCCTAAACTCAAACAAACCCAAAAGAAGTGGTGCGGAATGGTACTACTGGCGCTTTCGAGCGCAACCAATCGCATCGGCCGCTCGCAGTGCTTTCATTACGGCCTCCGGTGTCACAATACCCGCCTCGTTGTGAATTGTCTCCCCCGGTGCGCACGCTGTCTCTGCAACCTTCATGAGGGCCTCGTCACTCATTTTACTACACCCAATGTCTGCAAGCGTCGTTGGCAGCCCAACGCTCTCACAGAAGCTGTATACCTCGTCAATTACCTGAGGCGGTTTGTCGGTTAGCGTGAGCGAGGCAAGTAAGCCAATGGTGACCTTCTCACCATGCCACATGTTGTGCGCCTCTGGGAGCTGTGTGAGGCCATTGTGAATGGCGTGCGCCCCAGCAAGCCCGCCACTTTCAAATCCAAGACCAGACAAGAGTGTGTTGGCTTCAATAACACGCTCCAACGCGGGGGAGTTTGTCTTCTTTGCACAGGCTTCCTTGGCCAGAACGCCGTACTGAAGCAGCGTGTCGTAGCAAAGACGAGCGAGGCCGAGGGCCGTGTGGGAGCTGAGGCGACCCGTCAAGTTGCACCTGCGACTCACAGCGCACGACTCCGCCTCAAACCATGTGGCAAGGGCATCGCCCATCCCCGATACGAGGAGGCGCACAGGGGCCCTGGAAACAATGTCACTATCAACGAGCACCACGTTAGGGTTGTGTGGCAAGATCAGGTAGCGGTCAAATTCTCCTGATGTCTTGTATATGACGGAAAGAGCGCTGCATGGGGCATCCGTAGACGCCACCGTTGGCATCACCGCAACAGGGACTTTTAGTTGGTATGCGACCGCTTTGGCGGTGTCCACCGTTTTTCCGCCTCCAATGCCAGCAACCACGTCCACAGATCCGATCTTGCAGAGGCGATTGATCTCCTCATCAGAGCTTTCCCCCCGAAAAGCCTCCATCACAGCGTCCACCTTCCCTTCCAGCACCTTCTGAAGCCTCGGCCCATATCCCATCGAAACAGAGGGAGGCTGCAGCACAAGAGCCCTCTTACCCAAGCGTGCAAGCTCCTCACCCAACAGGTTCATGGCGCCCGGGCCTTGCACATACCGACCAGGGAAGATGGAAGTTGTGACGCCGACGCATTGCTGGGATAGAATCCTGCCCGTGGCGGTGAAGCGGCGCAGAACAGAGAAGCGCAGCATTGTTTCAAGTGATGAATGTAATAACTTGGCACAAGCACAGCAACAAAAAGAAATCATAGTCAATAAGCCATGCAGAGTTCAAATGCAAAAACAAAAAGAGATTCCTCTCATTTACGACCGTGACAACAACGACAAAAGCCCTGGGGGGTCCAGATCAAGGTCATATCTAATAGTTGAATTCTGTTCAACAAAAGACACCCCCTTGCCATTCCTCATATAATTGTAGTCATGGCGGAACCAGCAATGGGTGGCAAAACCTAGTAGATACCATAGCGATTCCCCAGAAATCCTCACGCACGTGAGGCAATGGCCTTTGTTCCCTTTGTGTGAAGCAAACAAAGAGTACGAAAGCCAGCTGTGTATTGAAACATGAAACCATGCAACCAGAACGATGGGAGGCACCAGGCACCCTGTGCGTAGTAATTAACAAACAACACAGAAGTCCTTCCCCTTCCACGGCATACATTCAAGAAGAATAAGCATCCCATCCTCAAAAGAAATCGGCGTATCATTTCTTTAGTGCTGAACGTGATGCACAGTAAAGGATTCATCCTCGTCCACGGGACTATCAATCTCCCATCCGCCATCCTCCTGATAGCGGCTCCGCGGCGCATTCAAGTTTGCACCACCGCCCGACAAGGTCGAAACGCTCAATGCGGAAACTCCAGCAGAATCCCGGCCTTCCATCCCTACGGCATGGTCATACCGTGCAGGTGAGGGTGGCACCTGCACACGACCGGGAAGTGATCCCTCAGAGTCAGTGTCACTGTCTGACTCCTCTTTGGCTACCGATGCCAGCCCATTCCCCCTAGGAGGAAGGGGCACAGCAGCTGCCGGAGGCGGTGGCACCTGCACACGAACGGGAAGCGACCTCTCAGAGTCAGTGTCATTGCCAGTCCCATCTTTGGCTACCGATGCCAGCCCACTTCCCGTAGGAGGAAGGGGCACAGCAGCTGCTGGAGGCAACGCGCATTCTCTAGGAGGGGGTGTCGTCGGGGGTACAATGGTGCGTTCAAACAAAGGTAGATCGGCGTCAGTTTGTCTACTGTTTTCGTCTCTTATAGGATTCTTGTCGTCTGTGGAATTCTTTGTGACCGAGTAGTTGGTGCTGTTTCTCGTTAGTACCATGGAAACCTCCTCTTCACTAGGGGCACCAGTGGCAGCGGTGTGCCCCTGGAGAGCGTGGGCAATTTCAGTTGAACTGCTCAGAGAAACATCCTTAACGCGGCTACGAGTGCTATCAGAGTGACTGAGCGTCCCTTCCCGATTCAAAACATCACGACTAGGACATTCTTGCAAGGGATCAGATTTGAGCAGTGGGTTTCCCCCCGCCTCAATGTTGCCCCCACTGGAGCTTTCCATGAGTGGGGTGCTAGAAGACGCCGAAAGAGATGAGGTAGGCGCCACGCTGGTGGGAGACATCGTCGAGACGGTTGAAGCTGGTGCATTTTCCGGATGCAGACTATACCTGCCTTGCACCGGCGATGCTTCCTGTTTCGCTCCCTCAACCTGCTGGAGCTGCATGCTGCTTAATAACACGCGCAGCTCCTGTTGTCGTTGCTCTTGATTTTCCTTTAGAGTTTTTATTTGCTTCTCCAAGCGATTCTTTTCAGCGGTTGTCTCCAACGCTAAGTGTTCATGTCTTTCCTTCCACAATATGGAAGCACGCTGCAATTGAGCCTCTTTATCCTTTGCCAATGCACGCTCCTGTTGAAGGGCCTCCTGAAGGCGCATCTCCAGGTCTTGGTTTGCCTCTCTCTGCAGGCGCACAAACTCTCGTCGCTGGGCTTCATGCCGGATGCTCTGCTCCTTCAAGACACCTAGCAAGGCATCGCGCTCATTGATGACAACGAGTACTTCGGCTGGGCCACCCACAGCCTCCATTACACGTTCAAACTCGCGGAGCCTCCCCTTCGCTTCCGTGAGGTCACCACGGGTGCACTCTAACTCCTCCCGTGTTTGCGTTAGCAGAAGTGTTGTTTTTCGAAGCACACACAGCTCCTTGCACAGCGCATCATTCTCCTCCTGAAGCTGCTCTACCGTGCTGTTGGCTCGCATCGCGTCATCGAGGGAACGCCTCAGCGCCAAGGCATTCTCTGCCAGTTCGTCTTTCAACTTCTGGATCACGTTATCCTTATCCTGTGCAACTTCAAGAGCCTCGCGAAGTCGGGACCCCATACAAGCCCTACGTATGTCCTTCTCACGAGCACTGTGGTCCAGAGACGAGAGGCGCGTCACCTCCGCTCGATATACTGCCAATTCCGCTTTTAGCTCCTGCAATTGGGCAACACGGGCATCACGCTTCCACGACATAATTTGCATGTTCGCCTCACGCAGCCTCCTCTCCAACTCCATATTTTCATCAACGAGCCGCTTCATTTCTGGATCCATGCTGGAACCCTCATCCTCGAGGACAGAGTCTCTTTCCTTTGCCATATTCCGTACCATGTGTGCACGAAGAGCACGGACCGTCACCTCAAGCTTCTTCATCTGCTCGTTTTTCTCGCGAAGTTCCGCTTTACATTCGTTTCTATCACGCGTAAGAATAAATACCCGCTCATCCGCAGAAAAAGCATCCCGGGCATCGACGACCTGATCACGAAGTCGCTTGCTGCGCGGCTCCCTGTACGGCGCACCGACATCCCGTGCTGCCTTCGACGCAGACACAGAACGTGAGCGGCGGTGCCTCGGCGCCACACGGTCGAAGCCTGGTCGATTGCACGGACAATGTGGGTCACGTGAAATATCGCCCATGCGCCGTGTGCCCCCTTGTGCCGTGCTTAAAGGCCCCGTCGTGGAGTCCGGTGCTGTGGACGAGAGAGTTCGTTTGTCTATAAAGATGGGACGGGTCGCGCGACACGGCGCGACCTTCGTATCTATTACTTCGCCTTCATATGGCCCCATCGGTACGGGGATTCGCGCCGTGCGGGGCTCATGGACATCAGCGGATACACCCTCCAAATCCCCTGGCTCAACTTGTATGTTTTCCTGACCCGATGTTCTCCTCCCCATCCATCTACAGCCACTTCAGTTTGTCTCATTTTGTTATTTAGTCGGTAGGAAAGAGTTGAAATGAGGAAGAAATACCACAAAGCGTGTGAGGTAAACGCATATTGGCACCGCCATGTATGCCGCATTGATCAACAACACAAAAGAAACACACTGCCAGCGTGAATATGTTGCGGAAAGAGGAAGATTCCATCTACGGTGGTTCCACCACACATGCAGAGAAAAATGGAAAAGCAATTTCCACGATCAGAAACACGCGAGGCACACCCTCAAGCAGCCTACAAAAAACACTCTACGTGGATATGCATATGGCAAACATACACGGAGAGCAAGGTCAACAAGAAAAAAGAAAACATAAAGCGCATACCATGATGATCAGAGGAATCGACCTCGCCCCTCTCACGTAGCACCGCAGTGCCTTCTGAAAGGTCCGTTGTCTTTTTTTTTGTGTAGTTGTTCCTTCCATTTTACTTCACTTTATCAGGAGAAGAGAAAGGAGTTTTCATGGAACCTTTCCGACCAGGTGCATTCCGCTCCAGCTCCTCTACTATCCAAGTCACTCCCATGTCCAAACCATCTCCGGTCTTGGCAGAGCACGGCTGAACCTGCCAATGGCGATTACTCACGTCATTTAACCCCAAAATAGTGGTGATTTCATCAGCCGTTACAGCTCCAAGGATGTCTTGTTTGTTCGCAAACACTAAAAGCGGTACTCCAGTTAGTTTTTCCTCTTCCAATATGTGATGTAACTCCGACTTCGCTTCTTCTACCCGCTGCATATCAGATGTGTCAATAACAAAAACAAGCACATCGGTCTCACCAAAGTATTGACGCCAGTAGTGCCGGATCGAATCCTGCCCCCCAATGTCCCAGACATTAAGCTTCAGTCGCCCTGCAGTAAGGGTCTTGATGTTAAACCCCTGCGTCGGCATGGTGTTGGAGGTGTCATCATCGCTCAGTTTCTTGAGGATGCATGTCTTTCCAGCATTGTCTAAACCAAGGATAAGGATCCGTCTGATTCTACGAGATGAGGGTTTCATCCTGAGCAGCAGATCCAGAAGGCCCATGTGAGGCCCAGTCTCCACGTCGCGTGAAATGTAGGGCCAGTTTCTAGTTTTTACTGTCGCTATACCCGCAGGAGTTCAACGAGGAGGAAGGAAGTGCACGTCACACAATGACAGTAAAGCAAAGCAGAGAAACCGAGACGTATAGGGAAAAGCAAATACCACCAGCAGTGTCACTGTAAGCATGCACATAAGTTGCCCTTCCTACTCTCGCCGCATGCTCTCTTTCTCTCTCCCTGTGGCAGTGAAGCAAAAAAAAAAAACGCAGCGCGTGGTAAAGAAAGAAGAATATCAGAGGATTTTTCACTCCCTTATCACTTCAAATGTCCCATCATCAGGCAATTTTTTATCCTCTTCCTTTCCTCCCTCCCCCTCGGTCGCATCGTGGCCTTTACTCCGTCTCACCCCCTTTTTATCACTGTGGCGGTTGTGACTTTTATGCTTCCTGTGGTGAGCACGTGACACGCCATCTTCAACGTGAGCCGCATCCAGAGCGCTTTGCATTTCTCGCAAAAGGACACTGACATCAGCCTGAATGAAGGACGTCTCCGACACCACAGGCGTAGCATTCCAAACAGGAACCTCCAGACCTGGATGTGCCTTGGCCTCCATGCGTGCGCCCCCGGCATCTGTGGTGGAGCACTCCTCCACTGCGGCATCTGTGGTGGAGCACTCCTCCACTGCGGCATCTGTGGTGGAACGCTCCTCCGATGCACCCGTCAAGAAGAAGGCGTCGTCCAAGTTATCATTCCCTCCAACTTCTAGAGCACTATCAAGCCCATCAAGGAGAGCACACCCCAACTTTTCTGCTCGTAGTTCCGCCTCATCATTTCCCGGGCAAGAAGCTTCTTCAGCAGTCGCAACCCCCGTCCCATCATGTTGCAGCACTGGTGGTGGTGGTGGTGGTAATAATGATAATGCTGGCATGGCACTGGTGTTGGAGATCCGGCTACTGCCTCCACCACCGTCACCTCTTTCCCCCACCATCGTTAAGTTTTCCTTTTCCACCGCCTCACCCTCATCCTCTTCAAATCCGTCAAAAAAGCCCTTCACAATACCGTTCTCGCTCTCCTCTTCCTCCTCCTCCCCCCCAACATGTCGTATCACACGACTGCCACCTCCGACTATCAAGGAGGCATGAGCTCCCCCTTCCGATGCACCTGCATCGCAGTTTGTTTCCTGCTGCAGAGGAGCACCAGCAACCCTCACTGCTTGATACTCGTTTGCCTGCAGACTCCGTCGCTCCTCCTTCGCCAAAAAGTGAAGGTTTGCCCGCTCACAGAGCAGCCAAGCCTGATGCTGTTCAACAAACTGAAAATACGTTTGTATCTCACTCTCTAATGATAACACCTTGAGAAACACATAAGGAATTTCAAAGGTATTGCGCAGGAGCTCCATACCATAGCCCGTTGCAGCGCTGATGTCCATCCATGTCGGCGAAACTGAAAAATATTCAGGCGGGGAACGACCAGCAGATGCTGCCAGAATCATTGGCGTCGTCGTTCGGCGAAGGGCCTTGCACGCAGCATCAACATCACGGTCTAGCACAACATGAGTTTCTTTGGGCGCGTCATGAAAGTTTAATATGAAAAGAACGCATGTAGTTGGAGGTACGTGTCCCGCTTCACGCACTGCATACTCCAGAGTTTCCTTCCGAGTTCGATCAATAACAAATGCGGCCAGATGACAGTTACGGTACACATCGATTGAGCGTGCGTCCGCCAGAACGGAAGGCAGAGTCATGCTTCCCTGTGGCGCTCTTCGGAACCCCTCGTCGACAACGTCCCAGAGCTCCACCTTGGCGCCGCCCCCTGTCCTACCGGTGTGATCGCGGTAGAAAATGGTCCCCGCGCTGATCTCAGGGGAGGGCGCGTAGTCGGCAGGGAAGGAGTAACCGCACAGCCGCGACACAATCGTTGACTTTCCCGTGCGACGCATTCCCCGCACAACAGCCTTCATGTTGAGGTGTGTGCCTTCCTGTATCTCCCGCTGCACATCAGGATGAACAGGCCAGATACTCGGGCTGCCAGCGGAAGAACTTCTCTGCAACAAACCACGAATGTCACCGCTGTCGCCACTTCTGTTATTCTGTACTCTGGGTTCAGCATCCTCTCCACGAAAGGCAGCCTTCACCCTCTTGAGGAATGACATGCTGTCTTCAAATGACACGACCCTTTTTGTTGGCTTTCGCGGTAAAGCATGGCGAAGAAGAGTGTTGCTGCAAGGAAAACCCCCAAAAATAGCGTTTGAAAGTGAAACTGCGACAGGACACTAAGAGCAGCGCACTGTATGGCCCAACAGCCGTAAACCCCCAAGTTTGTTGGCTCTAGCATATGCAGCGAAAAAGCGCACATCTCTCCCTTTTTTTTTTCCACAGTCCTTTTTTCCCCTTTTTCAGATGTGTACTCTCCTTCACGTGAACGAGTGTGCACCCCGCCTACTACCACGGAGCGGCCCTTTTCTTGCCACGAGGCATGCAACAGCCATCAGTGCAACGCATCATCAAAGAAGCTGACATTGCTTTTTCCTTTTCTTTTTCTTGTCACCTAACTTCTTCTCATCCAGATCCACCCGACGTGGTGGTTTCGCACCATTGTCTGCAGGGGCTGCACATGCAGCCGCATCCGCGGCTCCGGCTGGCGGCGCCTCCGACACCGCACGCTGACCCTCCGCCCGCTCCTCGCTAAGGCACATGCCAGCCGTGTACTCGAAAAGTTGAGTCACATTGAAGTCATCCTTCGTGGATACACGAAAAAAGGGCAGCTGCAGTTGTATAGCGAGCTGCTCTGCCTCTTCATTTGTAATGGCAGCCTCATGCGCGAGGTCAAATTTCGTCTGACACAGCACCATTGGGATGGGGCCGCAGACATTTTCTACATTTTTCTTCCAATTTCCCATGTTCATGAAGCTGTCCTTATCAACAGTGCTGAATGCCAGTATCGCTGCACCAGCGCCACGGTAATAAGCCTGTGTGAGAGAGTTGAACACTTCTTGTCCAGCCGTGTCCCACAGCATTAGTTTCACGGTTGTGTTGGAGTAACGAAGAAAGACATTTTTCTCCATGAATTCAGCTCCAATAGTCCGCTTGTATTGACTCAAAAACTCCCCCTTGACGAAACGTCGCAGCATCGACGTCTTACCAACATTTCCATCGCCCACAACAATCACCTTGATGCTGTTCTCCGCATTTTCCAGCATTGTTTAGCGCTTCCACACAGCGTTGCAAATGCACTGAATTCGCCCAGTCAAGGGCCGACTGGTGAAAAGGCTCAGCTATAACGCCCTCAACTACAAAAAAAAACTTGAAGAATGCTACAACAGTCAAGCGGAATGAGCAGAAAAGAAGGCAAAGCGTACACTTTTTATTTGAGCACTCAGGCATCCCTGGCTTCCTTCCAGCATTACACAGCGCAATCTACATTTCAGGAAAGAAGTCTTCAAATAAATAATAGATAATAAGGAAAAAACACAAAAGTGTGCCTGCCTCACCGAACTTTTTACTCTATTTTACCGCAGAGAGACTACAAAAAGACGGCTCAAAGCACAAAAGATCAACAGGGAAGGAGGAGCCTTCTAGAAGTTGCACTTCTCCACCAAGCGCTTCGTCTCATCGCTCAGTGACGCAGGCATGTCCACGGCAATTGTGACGTACATGTCCCCATTCCGCCCTGACTTACGATCCAGGAAGCCCTTCCCACTCACCCGAAGTTGGCGTCCGTTTTTACTTACGCCCGTCAACGGCAGCGCCGCCGTAGTTCCATCGAGGCACAAGACATTCACTGTGGTTCCAAGCAACGCCTGCTTCAAGTTAATATGCACCGTGGTACGGACGTCCGCGCCACTGCGTTCAAAGCGCGAATGTGGCTTCTCATCGAGCACAAAAACCAAATCTGCCATGACATTTGGCGGATAGCCTTGCACAATGCCTCCTTCCCGTTCAAAACGAATCTTCGTACCCTTCTTATACCCGGGGAGTACCTTAACCTCGAACATCTTTTTTTCTGTCCCACCAGGCAGAACACGTGACACGTTGAACTTCTTCGTACATCCACTGTGAATCTCCTCCAGCGTGCAGGCAAACGTGTACTCCATGGGTGGAGCTTCGTGAACAGGCGACATCTCTGGTGAACCAAACCCGGTCGTGAACCCTTGAGGGCCGCCAAAGCCACGAAACACGCGGTGAAGGCCAGGCCCACCACCGCCAAATTCTTCACCACCTGCAAAAGGGTCATTAGAGCCAAAAAACGTTTGAAAAATATTAAAAGCATCACCTTGCGAAAAGGTGTACCTGGCACCACCGGGGAAGGCATTATGAAACTCCGCACCCTCAGCATCACCTCCCCCGCTCGGAACGCCACCCTTCAGTCCCTCTTCACCATACACATCATATATTTTCCTCTTGCTCTCATCACTCAGCACATCATAGGCCTCAGACACCTCCTTAAAGCGCCGCTCTGCCTCATCTCGGTTTCCCGTACACTTATCTGGATGATACTTCAGTGCCAACTGGTGATATGCCTTCTTGATCTCGTTCGCAGTGGCTTTCCGCCCTACACCAAGAACCTTGTAATAGTCGATTCCCATAGCTACCCCCTACAAACTTATACTAAAAAAACAAAAAAAAATAAAAAATCAAAACCAGAAAAACACAACAGAACGAAACACAACAACAAAAAAAAACTAAACGCCGCAACCTTTTAAACCCTATTAAACATCCTCTACGCTGTGTTCCTCACTAGAAGCAAAAAAAAAGTGGTGCACCCGCACACAGGAGCTTCCCCATTACAAACAAAAATAAAATCTATTCAGTGCCCCTCTCCAGCATGTCTTTATGGCACCACCCATACGTGGGCCCCACAAATGCTCTTCCCAACATTCAAGATGGATTACATATGAAATCCCCCAGCGACCTGCACCAGGGGGCGACAAAGGTATCGGCGGCCCAAGTTTGTTGCACTGGATCACGCCGCCCCTCAATACAGCGGGGTGCGTCGTTTTTACCATGTTCCAATGGGGGAAGGGGAAAATGAAGAATAAGAGGGAATGAAAAAAAAAAA
>NW_008825743.1:0-955 GCF_000691245.1 Trypanosoma grayi | reverse complement strand
CCTCCAACGAGGCCTCACCTCCGCCAACCGGCGGCTCGCTCTCCTCCCAAGGGTACAGGAAGAACAGCTCCAGCACAAAGCAGACAAGGCCGATGCAGCCGAAGAAGATGAAGGCAACCGACTGTCCCTTGTCCTGATTGCCGGACGGGCCGCCAGAGACGGCCTCCGTTGCGATTGGGTAGCACACGTTGATAATGATGTTGAAGACGAAATTCGCCAAGAGCACAAAGGACGAGCCCTTCGGACGGAAAGAGCGCGGGAACAGATCCTGCGCGAGCACAAAGAAGCACGGCCCAACACCAATCTCGAACGCGGCAATGAAGACAGCAACGCCAGTGATCGCAACGCCATTCTTCACGTTCGTCTCGGCGACATCGGGGTACACAGGGATGCCGCACAGGAACAAGCACGCAACGGAAGCAGCGAGTGAGGCACCAAGGAACAGCTGCCGCATCGTGAAGAACGAGGCGAGTGGGATCGCCACCAGAGACGTCACAAAATTCCACACCATAACCACGGCGTTACCCACAAGAGCCTCCATCCCCAATCTTCTCATGATCGTCGGGGCGTAGTTCATCACGGCGTTGATGCCAGTCAGCTGCAGTGTCCCGGCAGTCACTACACCCATCACCAGGCGGCCAAACATCTGTNGAGGCACCAAGGAACAGCTGCCGCATCGTGAAGAACGAGGCGAGTGGGATCGCCACCAGAGACGTCACGAAGTTCCAAAACATCACCACGAAGTTACCCACAAGAGCCTCCATCCCCAAGCTGCTCATGATCGTCGGGGCGTAGTTCATCACGGCGTTGATGCCAGTCAGCTGCAGTGTCCCGGCAGTCACTACACCCATCACCAGGCGGCCAAACATCTGCGCATAGCTGTACTCGTTCGGATCAAGCGCAGCACCCTCGCCGCCCTCCTGCTTGCCACCCACGAAGCTCGTCTTGCTCTCGC
>NW_008825742.1:0-30103 GCF_000691245.1 Trypanosoma grayi | reverse complement strand
CAGAAGGGCATTCACCGGCACCCACACATGACCCATCCAGCGGTTGTCGTGGCGGAGCCCAGCGGTTCGGGCCGTCCGCACGGCGTCGTGAGAAACATACATCACGCGGTTCCGGAAAACCACAAAAGAGAGTTGCTGTGTGGAGGTATTCAAAAAAGAACAAAACGCTTCCAGGCGGAAAAAATTTCCTCATCCCAATGCGCCCTCTCAAATACATCTGCTTCACCTCACTCAGCCCACCCCTCACACTGTACATCACACTACGTCCCATCAATAAGATTCCAACGTCATCCCACACCATACATCTCATTTTCATCGTGTTACAAAGAAAAGCTACCGGGATAGAAGAGAATCCCCCCCTGGGCACACCAAACAAAAATAAAGAAGCCATTCTCCTTTTTGCTTTCGTCACAACGTATACTACATGATTTCACCAACAACACATCATAGCGCCTGCCAATTGCAAACACCAGAGACACAAAAGAAGCCGTCTACTAAGTCAAACATCAACCACGGCAGAACATGTATCACGTTAAAAAAAACACAATACACATGTATCAATCAAATATATATATATATATATACGGAAAAATATTCCGCCCCTGTCTCACAGCATAAGAGCCAAGCTTACATAAACGTTCTACCTAACACTCCACACTAGCACCCCTAATACTGTCGCAACCCACAGAAAGGGCGTCCCGCCCACGCTTTTGGCGACGTATTTCAGCAGACCTTGACTTACGAGCCAAAGAATAAACTTGACGTTTTCTCAACTCTTCTTCCTCCAACCTTTGTCTCCGAATCAGAGCCCTTTTTGCCTCAGTCTGCACAGCATCCTCGATCCAAGCATTAAAATCATCGGTAGCCCTCTTCCTTGCCTCCAAACTCCTAATACGCATTTGTTCACGACGGGACCTAGACATTTCGCGGCGTTCCTTCGCCAGTTCCGCTAGGCGGCGCTCCTCCTCCTCACGCTTCTTCTGAGCAGCCTGGCGCTCCTCTTCCAGCAGCCGCTTCGTCTCCTCGGCCTCCTTCGCCTTCCTCTCCCTCTCCTGCTCCAGCTTCCTCCGGCCCTCCTCGGTCTCCTCCTTGACCTTCTCAACGCGTGCCTTCTTCTCCTCGGCCTCGGCACGGCGGGCCTCGGCAAGCAGCTCCTCCGTCTCGGCCTGCAGCTGCTCCTTGGTCTTCCGGCGGTCCTCCTGCTGCTGCTTCTGCAGATCCTCCCTGCGGGCCTTCGACCCCTCCCGCCGCTGCTTCGTCAGTTCCGCTAGGCGGCGCTCCTCCTCCTCACGCTTCTTCTGAGCAGCCTGGCGCTCCTCTTCCAGCAGCCGCTTCGTCTCCTCGGCCTCCTTCGCCTTCCTCTCTCTCTCCTGCTCCAGCTTCCTCCGGNGCTTCCTCCGGCCCTCCTCGGTCTCCTCCTTGACCTTCTCAACGCGTGCCTTCTTCTCCTCGGCCTCGGCACGGCGGGCCTCGGCAAGAAGCTGTTGATTTTTTGCTTGTAATTCTTCGACAGCACGCCTTTTTGCCTTGATTTGCGTAGACCGCACGTAATTCCTCTGAGACTTCCCGTCTTTCCGTTGTCGTTGTGCTTGCTGGGCTTTTTGTTGTTCCTCGTTTACATTTTTGGTGAGTGCTGCTAAGAGTTCTTGCTCCAGCTGTTTTTTTCGCCGTGCAGCTTCTCTTATTCTTCTTTGTTTGTCGCGCTCCATTTCTTTTTTTGCCGCTTCTTCCTCTTGTTTTATCCTTATTGCTGTTCTTCGTGCTCGTTCCAAATCTGCTTGACGAGCCTCGATGATGTAACGTCGTAGCACATTCTCTCGTTTGTGATCAAGGGAATTATTGACGTTATTTTGATGTGATTCAATCATTGCGAATAAGAGGAGTGTATCCGCCGATGGATGTTTGTTCTCTGTGTTCCTTGTTGTTTTTACCGTATACAACCATTAATGCAGCTAGCGCGCTGCTCAAAGTGTACAGTGAATAATGGAGCTAACGTATTGTTTACCTTTCGTCCTTCCTTTGGTATAAGCGAAACAATAGGGTGAGAATTAATATCGGCGTGGAAAGCACGACGGCTGGGCCACGCGAACCACCAAAAAAAAAATATTTTACGTGGGAAGATGTAGGGAGCATAAACAGAGAAAAATAATGATGCTATTCGCCTTCCGCTCTCATTAGTCGGTGGTGCTAATGGGTGCTGTGTTAACGAAGCTTCGTGAAGCCAATGTGCTCAGCGTTCTCACGGAAGCACTGGCGGCACACGTTGAGCTCGTACTTGCGGATGAGAGCCTTCTGGTTGGAGCAGATGACGCAGTGGCGTGCGCCCTTGCCCATGCCGATCTTTTGCCGGGAACGCCATTGGTCGAGGTGGCCCATCGCTTGCTTGTGGATGTGGCGACGCTAAGAGAGCAACTCAGGCACTGCACCAAACATGCATGCACAACGGAAGAGAATAGATAAAAAACAGGTGCACACCACTGGGGGCAGAGACACACAGGCAAGATTTGTCTGTGAAACGAGAGAAAATGCGGAGTGGAAGGCATAATGGTGAACGAAGCTTAATCACATCCCCTCTGTTCTGCCCGTCTTTCGTCACGCCACCTACAGGTGATCTTTCTTGCTGACGCATTCCCCTCCGGGAGATATTTTGTGCATCGCAGAACGCTCCCTCATTCCCGACCCCTCACCATATCTTTCTTACCTTTTATCACTCACCCCCCACGAGGTTGCGCCGGTTAACGTATCTCTCTGTTGCCCCTCAACAAAAATCGTTAGCCTTCAGTCGTATTGTTCCATGAGCAGGAGCAACAGAGCGCGGTACCCCACGAGCGACGCGGTGCTCTCGGCCGCACCCGTCACAGGGTTCAGCGCTTCCGCCATCGTGTGGGAGCCGCCGGCCGCCTCCACCACCGAGAGCCGCAGCCGCTGGAAGAGCTCCTCCGCAGGCGCCCCAAGACGGGCGACGTACTTCGACCGCAGCGTGTGCAGCAGAAGGGCATTCACCGGCACCCACACATGACCCATCCAGCGGTTGTCGTGGCGGAGCCCAGCGGTTCGGGCCGTCCGCACGGCGTCGTATGAAACAGACATCACACCGTATGGCGTCATGAGATCTGACTTGATAAGGTCAAGAACTGTGTGTGCACGCGCATTGTCGTCGAGGAGGCCAAGGATAAATGGGTAGAGGTTGGCGTACCCCACGTATGGCGAGAAGGGTCTACCTGGGCAGCCAACGCGATCGGCGTAGCGCTGATTGTCTGAATCCCAATGTGCCTCGTCTAACCATTTTATCCACAGGTGCTTAGGGATACTCTCGGCAAGACCAAGGTGCCGTTCGATATCACTAATGGTTGTGCTCAGCAGCGCCACCCAGGAAAATAGGTCCACGTGGGCCTCCTTTGTGTGGTGGCCGTCACATACAGGTCGGGGATAATCGGGCATACCGCTAGTCGTGATGCGGTAGTCGTCACGTGAACGCCACCGGTACATTGGCGGCGCGTGGGCTCCATCCCCCTCTGCCGATGCTGATGCGCCACCAGTAGAGGCAACAGCGAGAGCTTCTAGGCTTGCTGGATTACTGCTGGAGCTCTGTGTCGTGTGGAACCATGTCCGCCAGCGACGCAGAGGTGGAAGTACCATCTCGAAGAAGGCCTTCTGAGTGGTACCACCTTGGTCCTCACGGAGCAGTTCACGGATAGGAAGCAGGATTGTTGGAGCCTCTGTGAATGTAAGATGTTCGTACCGCGCAGATGGCACAGTAAATGAACGGGATTCCTGGGTGAAAACTGCTCGTCGTGGAATAAAACCATCACTCTGATTTTGTGTATCCACAAGCCAAGATGCAATGGACTCTTTTACCCACTCCTTGTTCCATCGAAGCATGAACAGAAGTTGCATCCCTGTTAGTGTCAGATCACCGTGGGTCACGTCTACACGTGAGGGAACAGCCCCGAACGCTGAAACGTCGTACGTCGCTTCCTGCAGTTGGTCATCAGACTGCACTGCTGCTGCTTTTCCTTGATTATCCCACAATGCATCAATGTTCGGGTTCGCGTACAGGTAGCGCCCACGCCAGAACCCCCACGAGCCTAGTGCACCGCTGAGTACACGACGTGCCCTGTTGATGTACAACTTGCGATGAGCACGGAAGCCATTTGCTCCTGACGAAACCATCTGACGCATGCGCTGCAGAACCCCTTTCTCCCGCTGACGAAAGGCGTTTGTGAGTTGGCACGTCGTCAGTGCGTCATAGGTCGGCACAAAGGAGTGGTGTGCTGTTGCGTCCTGGCCGTCCACGATAAGATGTGAAGCATGACGCATCGAAAGCTCAATCCGAAAGTCTGATTCGTAACGCTTACGGAACACCATCACGTTATGTGCAGCCGTGCCGCTCGGGGGGCCTTTCCAGTGCTCTCCACCAACATGCTCGCTGGCGTACAGGTGCGCGCTTGAAGGCACGCTGCGGAGGTCAACGTCGCGTAGGAACTCACCGGCAGCAGCGTGCCAGCCGTGCGCCTTCCAGAGTGGCGGTGTGAAGAACGGGTTGTGGTCGTCGCGCAGGAGTAATGTGAATCCCTCGCGTCGTCCTTCAGCGTCTTCATACTCACTCCTAATCTGAGGGTTCCATGAGCTGTCTCCTGCGTCCGCTGCTGCTTCGGGCTCGATGCCGTCGCCGCCCTCGTTCACCACATACACGACGAATACCATCGGTTTTGCTCCATCCATTTGGCTGTGCACGCGCAGGTGCCACGTGTCCCCTGATGGGCTCTTCAAGAACTCAATGTTTACTTTGCAGATGCCGTCCCGCACATACTGGCGGCCATAATGAACTCCGTCGTGCACCGTCCACCACGCCTCGAAGTCGCTCGACTTCTCGTCGGAAATAACTTCCTCGTTCGTGTCATCTCGGCGCCCCTCTAGCGACAGCACATCTGCCATCTTGTGCCGCACAGGGCGCATCCCAGCCTCGTCGTACCACCCAATGCCAATGTACACTGGCTTCGGTGTACGCGTTTTCATTGCAAAGAGCAAGCCTGGTTCGTATGTTCCCCACATCATCGTCTTGTTGTATTCAAGTGATGGAAAGCGCGGTGGTGACGCCTCGTAGCGGTGGTATCCGTCCTCCATCGCACGCACTGTGGCATCACCCCAGAGCTTCTCAACAGCCCGACACTGCAGCCGCTGCACCACGAAGAATGGGGTAAAGCTATAGATCATCCACAGCGGGACCCCGAGGACGACAAGAAAGAAGAGTACACGGAGAAGGATTTCCTTGAATGTCAGGCGCGGGATTTGCTCCTTACGTGCGCGTGAACGCCTCTTGCTGTCTGCGGCAATGGGGGCCATCGCATCCCTGTCGTCGCCCCTGCGCCCCAGAAGAGAACGCCTGTCACGCATGTAGGACAGCAGCCCCTGCGTAGATGCCTTATATGAACTCTCTGCGGGAAGGAAGAAGGATTCACGCAACGCGAAAACGAAAAAAACGAGCGAAAGAGAGAGAGAGAGAGAGAAAGAAAGAAAGAGAGCAAGTGTGTATGTGTGTGTATATGTAGGTGTGTCTGGGTGTATGCCTGGATATAATGGTCAACATGACTATCATATTTTTTTTATGTATCATCTCGCATTACCCCCAATAAGGGCATACAACGATGCATTCACGTGGCGCGATATTCAGCGCGAAGCATCTGGCGTGAGCGCGCCAACGCCTCGTCTCGTCGAGGCGAGCAGCAAGGGAAGCAGTGAAGCGATACGGCGGCGGCAGTGGCGTTCCCAGCGCGGTGGTCACGGAGAGATACATTAAAACGGTAAAAAAAACGACGTCAATGGGAGAACTGTCATTCTTGTCAGAAGTAGGCCCCACACCAATTAGGACGCCACGCCAACTCGACTCGGCAGTGAGCCCCGGCGTCCGTGTTCCCCGCCGCAGCGACAGGGACAAAAAGGGGGGGAAGACAAGTGAATCAGTCGCTCCACCTGCAAGTGGACGGCGTTGGGCAGTGCCACGGTTGACCCTCTGCGTCTGCGTCTGTGTGTGTGTGTGTATTTGGCAACGACATCGTGCGTTCGCGCAGCACATGCGCTACCGCTTGGACGAAGAGTGGGTTTCTGATTTGCCCCGTGATCATCGTTGGCGGAGAGGCGAAGCAACCCCGCGAGATGCGCAGGCTTCGCCTTGTTTAGCTCCTGCGGCTGAGCAAGAAGATGCCGCGCCGCTCTCTGCTACGACTGCTCCCCAGATGCAGTGCGACGGCGTGGTAATTGTACGAACCCGCCATTAGGCGTAGCAGGCGGTGAAGTAGCGTTATTAGAGGGCACTGCCAGGCGGTTTCCTAGTTGCTTGTATCAGCACAACGCGTTCCGCATCGCCCACGCGATCTTGTCAGCAATCAAAAGTCAACGAAAAGATAGGTGTAGCCAAATCAACCAGAGACAATAATGTGGAAAGTGAAATGGGTCACCGAAGAGACACCAATCCCAATTAAGTGAGAGACACATACGTAAAGGGGGAAAGGAGTGCATCTACAATCGCCATGGCTCGGAAATGCCGTCAACCATCTTTCCCACTGTAATATATATATATATATATATATTACACTCTCTCACCTCGCCCCCGTGGCCATCAGTAGACAGACGGACTGAAGACTCTGCGGCGCGGTGGTGGTGCCGTCTGACTTCGAGGAGAATCAGCCTTCAGGTATCCCGCCCTGTTGGCTCGCGGGCTGCCGCGCCGGTGGCTTGGTGGCGGCGGTGAGTGCGCCACCGACCCTTCATATGTCGATTCGTCCAAACTCTCACTCCATGTGTCAAGGGTATTTGGTGGGTGGGGCACAAACCGTTTTTTCTTCACCCACTCAGGTGAAGAAGCAGCACCCTTACTGGCGCCAATGCCATCAATAACAAAAGCAGCAGCATCAGCGGCAGATACATAAGGGTTGTCGCCCTGTTCCCTTCGCCAATCGCTGCCTCCAATTCGCCGCATCGCCTGATTGCCCCCATGTGGTGGCGCCACAATCCTCTCTGGTTTGGATTCACGCCGGACGGTTTCGCCGTACAAAGACGGCAGATTTCCCGACGTAGGTGGTGGCGTGTCCACCGCAGGCTGGAAGCGGCGACCACTGCCAGCAGAAGGAATATACATCTCCGTCTCCTTGTCAGAGCACCCTCGTGGAAAGAGGGTACCCGCGATGTTTGTCCCCAGGGGAACTTGCGGCTGCAACTGGGAGGTCTGAGGAGCCCCAGTGACGACATCAACCAGCTCCCTCTCTACCAGTTTCAGGCGCGCCTCATACTTTTGCACGGTTTGTCGATGAGCTTCAATCTCCGTTGACAGCCGCCGCGCCAACGTCTCACGGCTTGTTGCGCAGCTCCGCATCAATTCTTGCAAGTCACGCTGAAACCCCGCCAACAGCTGTTCTACACTACTCATTCCATTCGTTTGTGCAGTGGCGCGCGTGGATGCCGCACCACCAAGAAGGCGACGCACATCCTCCAGCGCGCGGTGGCAAGCACGCAGCACGTCGCACGCCTCCAATAGGCCACCCTGGCGCTGGCCCATACCTGCTGCTGCTGCTGCTGCTGCTTCTACCGCATCCACATCGCACGAGGAAGAAGACATTAACTCTATATAATTATTCGCATCGCCATAACAGCTTTGTGTCGTCTGAATGCCACTTCTCTGTGACTGCAGCGAGTAAAGCGGAGGACGATCAGAAGTATTGCACATGATTGCATGTGTCTTCTTCGCGGCGTTGTTGTTGTTGTTGTTGTGTAAATTCCTCCACGTCTGCAGTCGCTCTCTAGACGCGACGTGTGAAGGATCAAAATGACAGTTGTACACTAACCGTGCTGCCCTTTCAACCGCCTGTTGTATGTCTACGATAAAGTTTGTGGTCTGATCGATCGCCACGAGGCGCTCCGCCTGCTCTAGCTTCCATTGCGCCTCATCGCTCTGCATGCAGTCGGCCACCCTGATTATCAACGCGCTCAGGGTACCTGGGTGAATGCCGTCGTCCATCTGCCACTCCTCATTTTCCCCAGGGGTGTATCCTTTACACTTCTTCAGTAGTTTTACAAGCGCATCGCGCAGAAACCGACGCTCCTCCTCCTGTGTTCGCAAGAGAAAATGAATCTCTGCGCACTCCGACAGTTGCCGGTCCCGCACGAGGCAGACAAGACGGCTGGCCAATTGCTCGCAGCGTCGCTCGAGGCGTGCAACGTGCGCCGCATCAGCACCAGGGTCGCCTCGTCGAGTATTTTTCGGCTTATATAAGATAATCTGTGCTAGCCGCTCTACCTCCAGATGCGCCTGCTGCACTTGACGGCGCAAAGCATCATTTTCGAGCTGCAGCACGTGTGTGTACGCCTTTTCAGTCGTGGCATTTGATGCCGACATGCCACCCTGTTGTGTGGACCCTCTTTCCTCCTGTTGTGAGGACAAATGCAGCCCCTGCTGTGCCCGGGCACACGCCTCACACGCCACCCGGTACCCCACCTCCTTGGCTGCAGAGCACTGCCGTTGCGCCAGAAGCAACACGGTTTTTTTTTACAAAAAAAAAACAAGAATAATAACAACAAACAGAAAAGAAAGACGCAGTAAGTAAGTGGAGTGGAAAATTCACTATCGACCAGTACTCTCTCTATCTTCCATGTACCTGAGTGCCATCATTATTGTTGGCGTTGATGCTTTCAGGTCAACAGAATATATATATATCATAGTCACGTTAATACTACATGGGTAGAACAGCAACGTGGAACTCCCTTACCGGACGTTGTGGTAGGCCGATATTTTTTTTTCTTGTTCGTATCGTGTTGTTTACTTCTCGGTGAGGAAATACAAAAAAAAAATTAAAAATAAACGATTTGTCAGGAATAGCAGTGTGATTTTCTCTCTCACCACCTCTACCGCCTACATACACACACACACGACAACCCCTTTTTTTCATCATAGCACCATCTTACCCCATGGCCAACGCACATTCCACCGTCGGCCCACTTTGAGCGCAATGTCGCGGAGGCGTTCGCTGATCATGTCAGCGACGGCCTCCTCTGAGTATGTGCTCACAATGTCCTGGCGTGCACGTCGCCCGACCGCCCGTGCGTGCTCCGGGTGTGTGGCGACGTACACCATCAGCTTTGCAGTCCCGTCAATGCTCGGGAGAGCCCACTTACGTCCCTTCATGTGACCGTATGTAACGTCCTCAACAACGTCCTCGAGACCGTCCACTGGAATAAGGAAAGAGTTCTCACGTGTTGCAAAGGCGGTGGAACCGCCCCAGTTGGTGGTGAGCACCGGCAGACCCATCGACATCGCCTCCATCGCCGGCATACCCCACCCCTCCCCACGCGTCGGCAGTACAAAAGCGTCAGCGCTGCGGTACAATCGGTATACGTCCTCATTTCGCAGGGTGGGGTTGTAGATGATGACAAGATGCGGAAACTGCCTCATTGACGTAAAATTAGGCAACCGGGCAACATCTGTGGCCCATTGAGTGAGTTTCTGTTCAATATTGTTTATTCTCTGGCCATCTGAATGGTTCGTGACAAAACTGAGCTTAATGTAGAGGCTCACATTTTCATGCAAAGGGGTACCGGGGCCAAAGGCTTTCCAGTAAGACGATAGTAGCACATCCCAGCCTTTTCGCATCTCCCACTTGAAGATGCTAAGGAAGCGATACCGGCGCTTCATGTTAGTCGTTCTAACCTCATGTGGCCTATTTGTCCAGTATTTTGTCCATTTGCTGTCAATCTTCAGCAATGCCAGCTCTGGGAGATCATCGAAGGGTGCATAAAGATCGGGGTTGATCAGATACGGATCAAGGGACTCTGGCACCACATATATCAGTTCTTCACGCACACCCGAACGTTTATAAATCTCCTTGAAAAAGTTACATGTCACCCAAAGCTCATCGACATACAAGTTAATGTTTTTAGCCTCGTAGGCACGCAACCTTGAGGTTTCAGTGAGGATGCGAGCCACCCCATAGTCTGATGTGTATTCCTTATTACCCAAGGAGTCAACATACCTTGGGGAGTTGTGCAGGAAGGTAATGCGCACGACCGGACTCTTGTCTGTTAGTGTGTGCGTTGCGGTCTCAATGCTTGTGCCGACAGGAGGCTCTCGCATCTCTTTAAGCTCTTCTTGTGGCTGCTGCTGCTGCTGCTGCTGGCGCCACGCCCCAAGATATCCCCAGCGGTTGACCCCCATCTGTGTGCGATAGAGCGCATCCATTGCACCCTGTGGTGAACCTGGGCACCAGAGCGAGCGGAATCCCCAGAAGGAAACCATCACACGCCGTTGTAGTGGCACAATATAATGCATTCCTTCAATCATCATCCCAGAGCAGCGTACAACTCCATAGTTGGACAAGACGCGCAATTCAATAAGCGGAGCCTTGCGGTACTCTGTCTCAGATGTAGAATTGTTCAGTGGTTGTGATTGCTGTACACTCAAACGATTTCGGAACAGTCTTCCTGCAAAGGCCCCCCACTCTCGCGCAAAATCCCCTGTCATCACGAAAGAAGGCGCATAGTAACTAAGGACCTGCTGATCTACGGTTTGAGGAATGACACGAATTGGCGGTTGTATCCCCCAGTGTCTGGCCACAAGTTGCATTGGGGTTGTCCACGCAACGGCCATCGCTGTGCTGCTCCACAGCTGCCATTCAGGGAAAGCCAACTGCAGTCTAAAGGAGAGCTCCCATCCGGCAAAATCATCCGCCTGAAGGACGTCCGGCCAGAGTGTGGGAAAATTGTTTTCTAACCGCCACCATTTCACTATGAAATGGTCGTTTTCCGGATCATCAGGAGGTGGTGTCTCCCGCACCAGTGACCATCCCCTTGTCCCAGGCATGGCCGACGAGTACTGCCGCACTGACGGCGCGAATCCACCCACCGCATCGAAAGCCCCTCGATGCCACAAGCTGCAGAAGGGCGACACTGCGTCGATAGGCTCCTCCAAGAGCCGCACTCGCTCATCTAGTGCGCTGTAACCATTGAGTCGACGTGTGAAAAACTGGCCTCTGACACTGCTATTCCAGTTGGTGCCGTAGCCCACGAAGGCGCCCTTGTCCAAAGCTACATATCCGGAGAGATGTGTGCTGTTGCGCTCGTGCTCATCAAGGTGGAGAAAGAGTGGAGTCACCGGCACCCCCGCAGAGAAAGAATTCCATGCCTCTGTATCAGCACCGGCTGCTGCTGCTGCTGCTGCTTCCTCACCGTGCGTGCCATCTGCACCTTTCGAAGCAGAACGGCGCGCAAGAATGGTGCACTGCACAGCCGCCACACGTCCTTTGTTGTGACGCCTGACCGACAAGAGTCGCTGCATGAAACCGTGATGCCCAAACCGTTCTTTGTATCGCAAATTCTCCGCCAACACGACGGGTAGCAAGAAGTCTGCAATAATCAAAAAGTACTCTGTGTGGTACGGAAGAGCTGAGAGGCCGACCTTCACATACCTATCGAGTGCGTCGTAGCCGCCAAGAGAAGCGTGAGGTTCTGTGGACACAGCAACGAGAGCGACCTCACGCACACAACTCTGCTCCGTAGAGACGGTATCAGTGAAACGCCACGCGTGCCATGACCCCTCAGCTGCAATATCGAGAATCCCGCCTCCTTCCGACAACTGTCTCTCGGGAAATTCTTTTACCAATGCCGGCATAGCCCTCCCAATTCTGTTTGTCGCATCCGTGTCCAGTCTTTCCATCTGCACCACAACGACGCTCACCTGATACGGACCAGACTGGGCTTCAACCCCTGCACACACCACATCAGAGAGCGCTGCTGAAGGATTGAGCCACTCCCGGAGTGTTTTCTCCGCATCCATAACCGTGGGCAAAAGCAGCGTGATTTTCGTGGGAGCGTTATCATCATCGTCCCCAATTTCTCTCGGCATGTTTTTGTCTATCGCCCCATGTGGGATGCAGAGCACGAAAGCGCACAACGAGAGCAGGAGCAGCAGCACGGCAAGCATGAAGGTCTTTCGGTTCGTTCGCATCGGTTTGGGAAAAGTGACGAGGAGGTCACCCTCCTCTGGCGGCGCCGGGTAAAACCTTCTCCGCATATGTCTCTTACGCATGGGAAACGGGAAAGGAAACAGCATCACGCACATCACAATTCCGTCCTTAGCGCAATCGAGAGCAAGATCTTTCACACCCGCAGAGACACGCACACACACACACACACCTAAACACAGCGCTCCACACCCTCACTAGCACCGCTCGCTGCGGATACCTTCACGGTTCGCGGGGAGCCACTGCAACCGCAAGCAGCTGCAACGGAGAAACAGCTGAAAAAAAAAAGCATACAGAGATCAAAACGGATAATTCAAGCAAAAATGAAAGAAGCAAGAAAGTTTCCTCAAGGAAACTTTACGCTGCGGAGCTTCGAGCGCCACTCCTTTTCCACGTCCCTCGTGATGTCGATCCACGACTCGCCCTTTGTGCCCTCCTGGCATCGTGTAAAACCGAGACGGGTGTAGAAGTCTTGCGTATTCTCTTCTGCCGCCGCTCTCGCCGCGGCAGGGCCCGTTGCCGTTGCGAAAACACCACTACAGCTCAGCGGCGCGTATCTGCTGCGTTGCTTCCCTGACGACGGCAGCGCAAGGGGCGAGCGCGCGTCGCCTACAAGTGCAGCGCGCAGCAGCACTCCCGCGTAGAGTGTTTTCTCGTCGGCGCTCCATATCTCCTGCATGATCACCATGCGTCCGTCGCGCGGCGGGGCGTCCCCACCGCTTGTAGCTGGTGAGCGCGCAGCACCACCACCAGCAGCAGTAGCGTCAGTGCCCTCGAACTGCAGCAGCTGCACCGTCACGAGGTACCGCCGGCACGGCGGCATCTCCCGCACGTATTGTACATTGGCGGAGGCTACCACGAAGCTTGCATTCGCTTCCCGAAGCGTCGTCGCCAGCCCAGCGTATCCGGCGTGGTGCCAGCGGGCAAGTTCAAAAATCTCAAGATATCTGGCGTTGTTAATGTGACCAAACATATCAGCCATCCGAAGCCCGGCGTAAACAAATGCACGATGCTTCTTGAAGGGTTCAATGACCGCCTTTGGATTGGCACGCAGCACCTGGTGCCGCTGGTAGACACCGTACATGGTGTACGCAATGTTACGGAGCGACATCAGGACCACCATGGCTCCTGAACAAAACCAAAACTAGTGTGAGGGTGTGAGAAAGAATGGGAATAAATAATATATATATATATATATATAATAATAATAAAAGCAGGCATGAAAGCCGGCCATGGAGGTTGGAGGAAAAAAAACAGATGTTTTCTTGTTGTTCTTTTCGTCGTCGTCGTCATTGTGTTCCATCGGTCTCCCCACCTCTCCACCCCCACCCTTTACGGTGACGGAATGGAGACACCGCCATCCCTATAGCGCTTCGTCCACGTCGCGCTGAGCTCATCGTAATCGTGCGCCTCGCGTCGCTGCGCCGGTTCGTCCCTGTCGCCAAACATGACGCGGCCGAGCCACGGCTTGTTTTCTGGCAGAAGAGCGTTGTTGATACCCTTGAGTACAAAGTCCATCGCCTGCTCCGACAGCTCCCCTTGTTCTTCACACTCCTCGCGGAAGCGCTGTGCCCAGCCCTCCTCCTCGAGCCGCTGCAGCGAGTACAACATGGCGTAGTACGCCTCCATGTTCATCGCCACATGGCAGCGCCGCATCGCGTAGAAGACAGCAAGCGCCTCCGTGAAGGAGTCGGTGCGGGCGAAGAGATGCTGAATTGTGCGCACTGACAGCTCCCTGTTGTTGCGCCCCGCGAGGTGCATAAGTCGCTCCAAGTCGTCGGTGCTTTTCGCGGCGGCGGCACCGAGCGGCACGCAGAGCAACAGCAAGCGATCAAAAGCGTCACCAAGGCCACGACTCACATCCTCCTCGCGCGGAGTCGCAGGATCCAGCTTGTACTTCGCCATCAGCGCAGCAACACGCGNCACACGCTGCTCCGCATCTGACGCCGCCGAAGCAGTTGCCATCCACAACTCGTGAATCTCCCGTCGAGCTTCCGAGGCCGTCTCCATGACGTTTTGTGCATTGCTCATGGACGCCGTTGAAGATGTGGCGGACGCCGATGTCCTGGCGCCCTCGCCTTGAGTTGTTGCTGTTGCTGCTGTTGACGATGTGGATGCTGATGATGGGTTGTTGTTGCTGAAAGTGGCCTCCCAGCGGCGTCCGTATTTCAGCAACTCCATCTGCATGGATGCACCCACCATGACGCAGAAACGACGCATAGCGGCGGACTCCTAGACTACGTGTATTCAGGGAATATTCCCTTACGTGCGTAAGCTGATGAGAAAGGCGGAGCCTAGAGAAGTAGGAAGAGGACGTGTAGCTCGCACCACAAAGAGAGAAGGTTCCGTAGTCCGCTTCGCACAGCATGCGTACAAAAGGGAAGGGGAAGGAAGGGGGCGACGGGAAGGCAAAACAATCGGAAAATTGCAAGTTGTGGCATTCCCACAGCATCTTTATGTTCGCGGTTCTAGTGAAATCCACCACCATGAACGAGTCGCAGTCCCCGCGCCCCACTCTCACGCAATCCAGCCACTCGCCTTCCCTCCGCATATCTCCCTATATATTTCTGTTTCCCTCTTCAATCACCTCACTTCGACTCTTAAACAGCATTTACCATTTTCCTTTAATGATCGCATACTATATTTGTTCTTGCTTCTTGTCTCATTCCTTTCCCTGACGTTTTTTTTGGGGGGGCTTCTTGCTCTCTCTCTCTCTCTCTTTCTCTCTCTCTCTCTTTCTCTTTCTCGCTTTCCATCTCTTTTTTTCTTCATGAGTTTGAGCTCTTTTTTGTTGTTGCGATCTTGCATTCGGCCCTCCACATTATTGTTGCAGTGTTGCAAGTAATTCTCGCGCAGCCACGAAAGAAGCTGACGCTAGATAACAGCGGGCTCCGGGGCCCTGCGGCGATGTGAGGAAAAAAAAAAACCATCCATAAGACCCCATAAACGACTTCCTGTAGTCTGATGAGAAGCAGGTCGTCTGCACCGTAGGGTTTTTTTTGGATAATTTGCGCTTTAAAACTGCATGGGTGGCGGGCCGGCGCTCAGCCACGGGATACGCTCCACCACACCCCCAAGCAGCGTGTAAATGTGTGGAAGGATCAGAACGCGCAGTGGGAACAAAATGGTGTAAAGACTGTAGACTGTCAAGCCACTCGTGACTGCCTTTTCCCAAAAGGCTCTCGTGTTGGAGGAACGACCCATCATTTTTTTCGGGCGCGCAACGGTAGACCCGAGACCAGCGCCTTTGCTGCTCATATTGTTCAGCCGCACCATGGAGGCGCTTGACTGCACATTGTCGTCTCCATTGTTGTCTCCGGTGATCTCGTCCTCGTTGCCGGTGTTGGCCTTATCGTAGGTATTGGACCCCTTCGTCTTTGCGAGTGTTAAGGGTGACGCAATTACCTTTGGCTCCAGCCCACCTTCCTCCTCCTGCCGAAGCTTCTCCAGCATAATGTACACCTGCGGAGCGCGTCGTGCAACGTCTGGCTGCGACGATGACGCCATATCCAAGAGCTCCTTCGCCATCTTATACGATTTGCCGCAGCCATGCTCGCCCTTGAGGTACATACAGCCCTTCACAAAGTAGGCAGAGCCACATCCACGATCAACGGCCTGTTGAATCCATGCATGGTATTTTCCAATGCTCTTCAGCCCCTCCATTTGCTCGGAAGACAGCATCGTGGACGTTGTGCAGCCGCGGAGATACATCTGCGCAATAGCCAACATTGCATGGACACTTCCTGCCCGCGCAGCACGCTGATAAAAGTACAGTGCTGCAGGAAACATCGGAAGGAAATGGCGAGCGCCAGCATCAAACAGCTCACCAACCTTGAGATTGGCGCTGGCACTGAAATCATCATCATTCAGCGCACGCTTTAGAAGAAGGTAAGGTCCCCGTGGGGACCCAAGCTGGGCGTAGATGCTATACAGGACGAGAACGCTTTGCTCGTGGTTGTGATGGATAGCGGCGAGGCGAAGAAAGTGAAGAGCGGGTTGCACCTCCTGCTCACCTAAATGCTTAAGTCCCGTTGTCATGAGCTCATGGGCCGTCATGGCGCGCTCCTCCTCAGTGGCATACGCCTCTGCCTCTTCCTCCGAGAGCTCACCCACGTTGACACGCGCCTTGCGAATGTCAAGCTGCTCGATTTCAAGGAAAAGTGCAAGAGTTGTCGGTGCCCTGCGTTTCTCCAGAAGCACGTTGTGCAGCCGCAGCATCTCGTCCAGAATTGCCTTCTGGTTTTGCGCCTGCTTCCTCGCCTCGTCGCTGGTGCTGGCCTCCAACTCATTCGTCACCTCGAGTAGCTTCTTCCGTATCTCCTCCTCTTCGGTTTTGTAGTTTTCCAGCTCTGCCTGGATGAACTCCTTGTCGTTATTCCTTGACGCCGCGCCGACAACCTCCTCCGCTGCCTCCTCCAGGAGCTTTTCGAGGTCCTCCTCGTCGCCGCTCTCCTTCGGCGCATCCGCATCAGTCGCTGGGAGGGAAGGGTGCTGCTCGCGGAAGAGCGCGTCGAGCATGTCGTCCGTGACAAACAGCTCGTTGTCGAGGCGCATTGGCAGGTCGAGTAGGCACGGCCACACTGAAGGGCTCTTCTTGATCAGCTCCACTACGAGCAGCATGCCTTCATCCTCCACGCGCCACTCCACCTCCGCCGCGACCGAGTCAAAGAGACGCCACTGCAGGATCCCGGTGTCGCGGTGCCGAACACACAGTACCGCGAGGTCTTTAACCTCCACCGTGAGGTCCTTCGGCCGCACAGACTGCGGCAGCGTGATGGGGATACGGATCTCTAGTGCCTCCTCACCATCTTCACCTTGGGACCAGCGGCTCTTACCAACGCTGGGATCGCCGGACATCATCTATACTTTGCTTCCTCTACACTCGAAAGGAAATAGAAAGAAAAAAGGGGAGATAGATAGATATACAGCGTAGGAAAAGTGGGTGATGAACGAAAAGGATAGCACAGAACGCAATAACAAACCGAAGCATGTGTATGTGGGAAACACAAAGCAAGACAAAAGTTTTCTTGGTGAAATTCACAAACTCCAAAGGGACGCCTCTTACAAAATGTTCATAGTGAGCTTTTTGGGGGGGCCTACGTCATGGTATTTAGATGTCTCTTTTCACACTGCCATACATCTCAATTTTCAGGCTTGGCGATGACTACCACCTGTTTGCGGAAGTATGACTCCTTGATTGCCCACATCGAGACGACCCTCATCCCCGCCTCCTTCAAGACCGAGGCAAAGGCGTGTTCGTATGTGACTTGACCGAAATCGATAGTTGTAAGTAACTTTAGAAAGCATTTTACAAGCGGCGACACATAGAGCCCTAACAAGGTTGGTTGTTCAAAAGTCTGTGTGAACAAAATCACTCCATTTTTCTTCTCGTTTTCAACTGCTAAGGAGCCGTTCGTACCGAAGCCGCGCAACATGCGACAGCAGTACTTAAGCACCTTCACCTTGTTAGGCATAATCATAAAGCTACCGGAGAAAAAAATAACGTCAAACTGGGAACCCATATAGTCAAGTATGCTGGAATGTACCACGTTGACCTGATCGTTCAACTCGTACCAGTTAATGTTGTTCTGTGCGGCCTGTACATAATCTTCATCGTGCTCGACCCCAGTCAGCATGAGCTTTTTGCTTCGAATAATATCACGGTTGGCTAACAGACCAGTAGCAGTGCCAATGCCGACGTCCAACACAGTCGCATTCATCGGACACTGCAGCAACGCCTCCCGATACCACACTATCGTCATGGATGTGGTGATCCAATCACAAACGCTAGAACGGAGGTTCTTAAACCCTTCCAACTGGCTCAGCCACTGCATGGCCAAATTCCTTTTTGTTTGTTTGTTCTGCTTCGTTGCTTTAGTGGACGCAAACGGGAACAGTTGCAGCAGCTAATCGTAAGACTCAGAGAGAAAAAGAGTTAGGAAACAGAGGACGAGAACTACGAACACACGCAAAAAAAAAAAAATTAAGCATCAGGAAGGTTCAATGGCACTTTCGTTAACGCTATCAGTGCAAGTCACTTTTTTCGCCCTTTTATCACTGATCACGCAGTCGCTTCTGAGCACTGCGCCTCCACTGGTCGAGTTGGTACTCCGCGAGCGAGCGCTCCACCAGATTGGCACGCTCATTTGGCGTCTTTGCTACTGGTGGTGCGTTCCCCTTGTAGCCCATCGGAGCACGCGACATGCTCATTTCGTTTCGAGATTGTGGGCCCCGTCTCCTCTCGGAGAAAGGATGTGATCGATGCATGCAGATCCACATTGCTGCGCTCTCCTTCAGCGAGTAATCCCGCGCTGGAAGCCAACTAAGAGACATTACACACGGTGACTTCGTGCCACCCACGACCAGCACCCCACCATCCATGGACAGCGCGTGCAGCAGAGATCCATGCATGGCGGCGAAGTAGTATGTACTCAGCGGTGTCCCAGTAGTTTCCCCAGATGCAACAGCAGGTAAAGAAGAGTTGAAGCCACTCTTCGAGTAAGGTGGTGGATTATGCGATGGAGATGTGTAACTCCCACGGGGCTGGTTAACAATGTGCCGTAACTGGGCATCACTCGAACCATTTCTTCTCTCTGCATTTGATCGTTCCTGCTCACACAACAGCTGAGCGGCACCAATAACGCGATTCCCTGGTACAAGTTCCCCTTTTGCTGATAGAAGTGAAAAGGGGCAGTCGAGCAGAGGGAATGTCATTAGGCGCCAATTGCCACGGTCAACACTGTATATCCACACACTTGGTTCGTGGCAGCCTCCAGCTTCACCCCCAATAATGAGAATCGCCGTGAAATGTGGCAACAGCAGACTGCTGTGGAAAGCGCGTGGCGGCATTGAAAAGACAGATGGTACAAAAACCTCTCTCCAGACCCTTGTAGCACAGTTAAGTACCACAAGATCATTCAGATACGTTCGCCGCGCCCCGATCCCACCAAACACGTATAGCTCCTCTGATTCAACCACAACAGCGGAATGCCCGAAACGTGGCGGTGGCTCCTCCCCCAAAGTTTCAAGCAGTGTAATGGAGACTTTCCAGTTTGTCACGTCCACGTGAAGCAACCATAGTCCAAAAAGTGGCAAAGGGTCCCATCCATTCATACTACCGCCTAAATACGCATATGATGCTGTTATGGTCTCTCTTTCTACAATGGGCCAGGCGGTTAATGTGGCAAACACACGCGGTGTAGCCGTGAATGGGGCCAATCCAGTAAGAGGGCAATGCAACGTCCAGTGTGCCGCTGTTAATTCCGTGCGAGATCCCGGAGCAGAATGAGCGGCACTACAAGCAATCCCCTTGACCTTCGTATTTTCGTGGCGACGGAGCACCGTTATGCATAACCAAGGCTCGCACATCACCGAACCTCTTATACGCACGTCGTGCAAATTCTTGGGAACCTGATCGCTGAAGGCGCCACCAATAATCAAGGAAAAATGCAGCTCGCAGGTTGTACGATTCTCTGGTGAGAGCATCGCAGCAGCAGCGGCTTCCGAGATTGGAATTGCTACGGCAGCGTGTCCAAACCGCCGCGGTGGGGTTATCGCAATGTCCGCCATACCATCTAACTCGGCTGCTACAAAAGGATCTTCACCGGTAAAGCGGATTGCCGCCGCAAGAGACGCATCCAGCGCCACAGCCGACAAAGAATCGTGGACAGCAACACGGTTTACATACGCCTTCACGCGCAGCACTTCTGAAGAATTCGTCACTTGCCCAGCCACCACCACCGCACCTCCGTGCAGCAAATAGTAGACATCACCCTCCGTCTCACTGTTGTTAGTATTGTCATTCTCGCAGCAGCAGTTATGCTTACACAACGGCACGATAGCACTTCCACAGCGTCCAGGGCAGGTCTCCCACGCCGATACGTGAAGAGGGGACGGAGACGCGGGTGGGAGTGACGACAGCTCCTCCACATCATCCCTCTCCACAGAGGAAGCTTCCTCGCTCTCGTGCATAGGGTAGTAGTACACTGGTCGGTCATTGCCGTCGTACGCCTCGCGCTCCTCCTCGCTGTCGCAAGGGTCGTCGCGCTGGCGATAGAATTGCCGCCTCGCCTCACCAGACGGGAAGCCATCATAGCCGAACTGGTACCATCCCTGCATTGCCAACTCACCACTTGTCAGAACGACTAAAGCGCGTAAATAAAAATTAATCAACAACAAAAACACATACAACATGAAAGATGTGAGGTACACGGATTTCCACCACCTCAAACCCATTTCGTGCTGGTATTGTCACACAGTTCTTAGGTCTTTTTTTTTCTTCTTTTTACAGTGATCAGCTCTTCTTCCAGACAGACCGATGTAATTGCGATGTGTCACATCTTGCCTCTTAAGCGCTTGCGAACTGGTGTCACCGTTACAGCCCTTTCTCCAACTGGTAGCGGCAACGTTTGGAAAATCTTAAGCAGCAGACGGCTGGCGGCGGAGCCCTTGATCTCCTCCTCTGTCTTCACAAAAATACGCGACGAGGCAACGCCAAGCCTTTCAGCCAGCAAGCCGCACACCTCCTGCTCAACCGCCCAGCTACTTTTATCTTTTTCTACTTTAAGGCCTGTAGTATCCCCTCCATGATGCGGCGTGGTGCCACACCACGCCGCATGGTAAACAAGAACCCCCATGTCAATATGGGAAAAAATATGCCGAATAGAGCCTACAGACGCTACGGCCTTGTGCCCGGCACTCAACTGTTCTTTCAATTTCACGATAGTTTTCTCATCGTCATCATCAGCATTATTCTCCTTTTGTTCTTTCTCTTCCTTCTCTTTAGGTGCGGCATCGCAGGAGGTACCACAGATTGCAGAAGGAAACTCCAGCATCCCACCTAACAACCCGTTCTCAGGACGCTGAAAGACTACAAAGCGCCGAGATAACGGCGTCTCACCGTTTTCAACGTGACAGAACTCGTGCACTACGCAAAGAACAGTCTGCTTCTTCTTCTTCACTGTGGAAGCCCTCAGCGGGATAACCCCCTCAATGGCATCGATCTCACCACGCTCTCTCGCAGCGTAGGCTCTACAAAACCTCTGCAGTGGGCACTCACCACAAACCGGCCGACCGGCTGGCTTGCAGACCCTCGCGCCGATTTCCATCAAGCCTTGGTTGAAGGCTCCTGGCTCCTCAGAAGGCGCATCTTCCATTATTTCCTGTCCCCACTGCATCACTGCTTTGATGTTTTTCGCCACTTTGGGGTCAAAGTCTCTTTCGCATCGCAACCGACTCAGCACTCGCACTACGTTTCCATCCACAGAGACAACGTTTTCTCCGAAACAGATAGATGCAACAGCGGCGGCTGTGTAGGGTCCGATGCCCGGTATCTCTCGTAGTTGGGCTGCCGTTCCGGGTAGATTCCCACCGAAGCGATGCGTCACGTACTCAGCACCCTTCTTTAAAAGCAGCGCACGGCGATAATAGCCCATGCCAGCCCATGCTGCCTTGACAGACTCCTCAGAGGCTTCCGCCAAAGCGGCCACTGTAGGAAACAGATGCACCCACTTCTTGAAATAGGGAATGACAGTATCCATCTGTGTCTGTTGCGACATAACCTCCGAAACCCACACGTAATAAGGGTCTGGCGCCCACGAAGCTACTCCTCCTGTTGCAACACCGCCTACACTAGAAGTAAGAGAAGGATATTTTCGCCAAGGCAGGTCCCGTCGCTGGTGGTTGTGAAACCATTCAATGGTAGCCTGCTGTACCTCCCGGTGGCGGTTAAGCATTATGAGAGGTTTTTGCACTTTGTCTTTCGTCTCCGTAGAAAAGATTAGATGGGTATAAGCGCCGGATTTCTCACCAATGTCAGCATTCTTATCGCCATTACCAACACCACAAGTATTCATCCCCGTCATTCGGTAAAAAGAAATATAAATCAATAGGAGGAAGATAAGCACATTGAAAACTTTGAAAAAAAAAACAAATAAAGAAGTACCAAACCTATTCCAAGCAGTACGATTGAGGGAATCAATAAACAGGCTTCCGGTTGCAATGAGTAATAAGAACATTTAGGTCACATTCCGATTTGCCGTCATCAGATCAGGTCGCCTATCAGATTCACCACATGATCTTTGTGCATAGGATACATTAAGAATGGCTCATCATAAGCAACAATCTTTCGACCCTTCAGCACACGAAGCATGGCTCCTAAAGTATCACATTGCTTTTCTTCTCCTACCTTGACTAGCTCCTCATAGGTGCAACTGTCCCCACGTTCCTTGAGTGTGTCTACTATCCATCTCTGATGGAAAGCAGAAATCGCTTTAGCCTCCTCTGCCATATACTCTTCCACAATTCCTCAACGTTAAAAGTGCAACTAACTATACAAGATTGAGACTAGAAGAGTGAGAAAGGTACGTTCTTTGTAAAACAAAACAGAATAGAAATCAAGGGAAACACTGATTATCTTGCAATTATGGCAGGAGACATGCACATGCACACTGCACACAAACGGTGTACGCCTTCTAATTGACATATACATTTCTCCAGAGATGTCCATAAGACTCAGAAGAGTCGCGCACCACGCCAGATGGACGAGATTGAGAGAAATCAAACTCCACCACATGCAAATGCGACGCCCTCGCAGAAACAGAGGTGGGGACTATGTCCATCTGTCACACAGATCACGGTCACAGCTTTTATGACGACTTGAACAGGAGCACACCCATTTGCCCCATGTAGAAATAGACGTAATTATTTGCCTCGTGTGTGACGTAGCTTCCAAAATTACGTCCAACAAAGCAATTCCACGTTGGACCGTACTTATTGTCAAACTCCTTTTTAATGTGAGATGCCACCTCTTTCTCTGTGTACAGTTTCGAGAAGCCATCCTGTGCACAATGAATAGCGTAGTTCTCCATGTCCTTCGGCATCTCCACCAGCTTGATCGTCGCGGAAGGAAGCTGTGTCATGACTGTATCGCGTGAACCGCGTCACTGCCCCTTTTATGTTCCTTCTTTGTTGTTATAGGTAATGGATAACAAGATGCAAACAGCTTTCGCAAAAATGGTCTCATCCAAACAGCGTGTGAACAATCCAAAGTCAAGTTCCAGTTTCTCACCAAATCCCATAAATCGTTGTGTCATCGATAAGATAGAGAACAGTTACCACAGATAGAAAAAAGGCACCTTACGTAAGCACGAAAAGTGTTTTCTTTGTTAACGGATACTACCAAAAGGCAATGGATAAGTTTCCATGTGTTTTCGCACTCCACAGAAGTAAACAGACAGCAGTCACCAGGGGACTGGGAGATAGGTTCAGTCGCACTGACAGAGAAAGATTAAAGCAAAAAGAAAGCTGATAAGCCCAGCTGCGGCGCCTTAAGGATTCACAACAAAAATCTATATATGAGCCATTGTGGCGAAACAGAAGCACACCTGAAGCAGAAAGGCACAACAACAAAATAAGTAAAAAAAAAAAACTGTTTTGGTTCCGCCCTCTCGTATTTTGTCACGAAGGCACATGTGTAACTTGGTAGCTACATCTACACATTCAGAAACAACACGTCTAAAAATCCCTTGCATATTGTGACTCCGACTGCGACAGTTTAAAGAAAGCAAACGAAAGTCATGCGTGCCATATGTCTAGGAAAAGATCAGTGTTATGTTGTAGCAGATAGCCTCATTTCACCACACGGTACCACGTATTTTTGCGAACCATTATTCGCTTAATCAGGTCATCGTCCGGGTTAGAAGACGCAGGATCCTCCCGCTATATGCCAGAGAGGGTAAGTACGGATCACTGTCATGTTGTATTATCTCACGTCCTTCGAATGTGTGATCATCATACGCACGCACTCTAACAGTATCCTCACATCAAGAAGTCAGACATAATCTTGAATAGGTCTACCGTATGAAAAAGGGGCCTACCGAATCCAAACTAGTGGCCAATAAAATAAATGGATGGTGCCACTTAAACCGCGCCTGATTGATATCACCCATGTCCCCATCTCTAAAAACTTAACCGATTATGTCTCTTCAATCGGCGCAACATACCCGTGAGCGCCGATCACACTATTTGTGGAAACTGCTTTAAAACCTGAGCATCACAGCTGGTTGCTCTATGAAGAGAGAGAAAATGAAAAAAAAAACATTTAGGCAATTCACGATATTTCACCAAAGAAACAGAAAGCTGAAATATCCCCTCTAGAAGAAGAACTTTCAGTCCCAGCACCTGTCATGAAGCCTTCTGTCGCCACGAATTTCCTTTGTGAAAGATCGATTTTTCTTTCGTGTTGATGTAATGTACGGTTTGGAATCCTCTTTCGCCAGCTGTCATTTCACTCCAAACCATGTAATCAAGCTTCAGCAATGTAGTCACATTGGTAGTGGTGCAATTCGCACCCCAGTTCAGGGAAGCAGTCCCGATGGCTTCCAAGGACTCAGTGTGAGACAAAAAAAAATCGCAATCATTTCTCCCGCTATTTTCCCGAGCTTGCTATGTGATATATGCGCAGAAACCTTTTCACCTGATTTCATATGCAGATTCACCGTGAATTTAACTCGTTGTTACGGTGTTCAAAAAATCACCGCGTGCAAAAAGAGGGCGTAAAAAGACTTTGTTTCTGTTTGAAACGCGTAACAAAAAATCTCCTCTTCCCTAAATAGGAGCCGAAACACTATCTACAAGCTGCTCATGAAACATATGAAAACATTCCTTCACTTGTATCGTCTCTGCGCACGAAGCCACGACCAATGAGGAACTCCAATGCCACCTTTATTTGCTGAACAGAAGGTGTGAACTTAGCAAGAGACTCATCCCTGACTTTTTCAACAAGTTCAGTAAACGAAAGAACACCATTGGACTTAAAAATGCGGATAACAATTGCTTGAATCGCGGAAGATTTCATTTTATCCATTGCATCATAAGCAGCATCCACATGGTGCTTTGACAGCATTGTACTGTCTCCTGATGCAATCTGTGAATGCCCTTCCTCTTCAAACGCAAATAGCTCCAGCCTTCTAAGAGTCGTATTTGGCTTGGACCCAATGCGAACGTACTGATTTGGAATCAACGTCCGCAAAGGAAGAGCAGTCAACCCGGTCGCTCCATAAACCTCAAGAATACCTTCCCTTGCAAACGTATTAATAGCACACAAACAGATATCCTGATTTTTTACCTCCATTGCTTGCACAAGTCCAGAGAGAGACCATTCTGCATGACGATTGAAGCACTCCGTCAGAATAAGCTGTGACTGCCCTATATATAAATCAATACTCGCTAATCGTGAGCCCCTGGGAAAACTCATCCTTACCACACCACGAGAAAGTCGATGATTGTACACAATGTGACGTCTTGGACGCCTGTTTACAAAAAACGCTTGAAACTCACTCATCCAATGGGTCAAAAAAGGTGGTACTGGCAAAGGCAGAGAGCAGGGAGCATCTGGCCATGTATAGCTTCTGATAATAATCGGATGGAAAAGTCGCTTCGCGAAAGATTGTCCCTCTATACGGCTCGAATAAAACATATCACGCAATGCGACACTGTTCTCCGTTACATCACTCAACATCACCTCGCACCTGTGTACAAAATCGCTTGAACAGTCTTTTATCCGTGATATATGCAAAATAGCAAGGCGTTCATATTTTTCCTTAAAGTCATCAAACAAAAGCCTGGAAGACAGGTACTTCGGGTATGCCTCCAAGAATGGATTTTTCAGTGGAAGAAGCTGAAACAGGGTAACAATCTGTTTTACCACATATTCACAATGATCCTCTGTTCCGCAGGATTTCAACTCGGTGTCAGCAAGTTGCGCCAGCTCCTGTCCCAGCATTTTGGGGTTCTTAGCGTGGGCGGTATCGCTAAGAACGCTTGCAAGTCCACTACACATTGCTGTCATAAGACCTTCATTTTGATCAAATGCGGTTTTCACTTCTTCAAAGAACGCATGAACCGAAATGACTGCCTCCAGAATGGCCTTGTATATATTCCCATTGGATCTTATACATTTCTCACACCTCCTTTTCACTTCGTCTGTTCCTTTTTCAAAGACACATTTCTGAAAAGCATTCTTCAGCTCCGTCATTCCAGATGTACTCTTCAACATCAGACGATACAACCGACGCAAACACACAGCACTGTTGGTTAGTATCCAATCTGGCATGATTTCTTTCAAGTATGAGAGTTCGTCATTAATGAGAGCATCAGCAAGTCGGTGCATCACAACGGAAAGTGAAGACTTGTTCAAAAGACGATTGGCTCGCTCTGCCTCAATGTCAAATATAGAATTAGCTCGTTCCACATATGCAACTATCCCTTCTGATTTGAGCTGCGGAATTTTCTCTCTTGTGTGGTTATATAGCAACCCGACATACGGCTCCTCTATCAGCAATACATATAAAGTGTGTCGCTGATCATTCAGCATCCCTAGAGATTGCGATACCTCTCGTAACAGAGCACTTGTGGCATCATCCAGTTTTTTTCTTCTATCTAGATCAACATAGTCAAATATCTGAGTTGACAAAGCGTCACAGATTTCGCGAGTCGTAACTACCTCAGACCATTGAAGGAGAGCGACAGTCCCAGTTGGTAAAAGTGGATGCTCTGGAGGCAACCCATACTTCTGCCAAGGCCCATGAAGGTAAGAAAATACTACCTTGAGGTTATTTACCGCGACAATGAAGGTTTTCCAGTGTGCAACATAGGCCCTTAGTAAATTTGGTTGTGGTTCAAGCATAACTGCCCTAAGATGTTCAGCAACGGTGGAAGATAATCGCTTTCGTATTGTTTCACGCAGAAGATAAAAAACGACAAGCGCCTGTGTTCCTTCCTCCCCATTGCCTACGACATCTTCTTGAGCACCTGTTCCACGAACCAACTTGGGGCATTCTGTGCACCGAGCCGAAACCAATCTGTACACCAGTGTGTATGCACGTACAATCTGTTGAATAGCTCTTTGTCCTTGAAAATCCGACGATGTATCCCAGCCAAGAATAGTATTGCATACACTGTTCACTTTGGTCCAAAGAACAGTGAAATCAAAAGTTGTGGCAAACAAAGGTCCTGAAAAGGCACAACTAACGTTGCGGCTACTCTCATTGCTCGGCAAATTACGCATAGTATCAGTCTGGTATTCTTTACTTTCTCCTTGTAAAAATAGACACAAAGCAGAAACAAAAATAAAAAATATAGAAGAGATATTTTTTACATATATAAATGTCTCTCCCNCACACACACACTATATATATATATACATATATATATACCAGAGCAAGTAGCAGGTTTGAATTTAAAAAAGCTGTTCATCTGTCTCTGTGAAGTATGTTAACAGCAACCCTAATAGATATTTTAGGATGCAGCACACACACAACCACATCTCACCACTATGGGCTATGCAGATACACACATAAACCCCACCCAAGAAAACCCACCCATAGCCCTCAAAGTAAAAAGCACACGACGAAACCCAAACGCCACCCCACAGTCGACTCAAACACCTGCATGTGGCATTTAACGCCGGCATCGCCTTTGTGTCGTTTGGAGCCCCCCACCACAACAACAACAACACACACACACACACCCTCTTTCGGGAGGCACCTTTAGAGGAAGGTAAACAAGCCCCCCTTACAACACGAGGCGCGCACCAGCCCCGGCAACCAAACGACAACGAGCCCATTTCAAGGTGCCAGCCACATTTCATAGACGCGACCGCATCAAGTCCATTAAAGCGCCCCAAACGCAAAAAGAGAGGGACATGCGAATACAAAACGCAAACCCCCCGCCCGCCCCCAGAAGCAAGAGAAGCCCCACCTCACCAGCAAGCCTGCGACGGCAGCAACCCTGATGGGCCGCGACCCCACCACCAAAAGGCCATCCATCGCGCCCCCGGCCCCCCGAAAGGGAACGCGCCCCGCCCACACATGGCGGCGCCCGAAGCCAAAGCGGCCAAAACCGGAAAACGTTCCGGGGTATCGGCGGGAGCTCCCCTTGACCATGCCCCCTAACACAAACACCCTTCCCCCACGCCAAACCCTGAAGGCGCAAGTGGCAAGGCTGCCTCGCATTCGGCCTTTTGCCAAACCCTAGCCAGGCTATGGCAATCTGAGCCGCACCATTTTCAAAAAAGAAATAACATCTGAAAAGGGAACCCCCCAGCACGCCGGCTGCAAAAAGCATCTGTGAAATTATGCTTTTCAGTTCCTCCAGCAAAACCCCCTGGGGGGCGTAGCGCCCCTTATTTCCTTATCATTTTATTGATGGGTGGGGCGGGGCTTCCCTTGTGATTGAACCGCGCCGCAAAGAATTCACGACTTTTCTGAACGACTTCTGTTCCCCCACTGTTGCGCCACACCGGCCCCTGCTTTGTGCAAGAGCTCAACCCCACGGCCTTAAAGCCGCACAAGGCCCACTAATACGAATATTATCTATCCAAACGCGCATCGGTAACTGACGCAGTGGTATATGTCTCGGTTTTGCGATTTCTGAGGCTCCAGCCGAGCTCTCGCGTTAGTATGCAATATTTCCGAGCTAAAGTTATACCCCATTGGAAGCCTCGTAAACTCCACCAGCTCCCCACTTTCTGTACGACCCGGAAATTTGTGCGCACGTCTACTGGTAAGCAAACTTAAAAAAAAATGCCTTAGTACTAAAAATAACGGCTGTTTCATCACAAACTGCACCCGGGTAATGCAAGATATGCCGCATAGAAACCGAGTGTTCTTAATCTTTTTGATCATTTTTTTCTTTCGGCCAGGCATTGAAACACCACCTTGACACGAAGGTTTCCCCTCCGACAGTAAAAGACCCTACCCAACTTGTAGTGGGTTACACCGATATATATATTTTTTTTTGATAATGTCTGCCTTTTTCGCTATCTCCACGCCTTCTTCTGATACCCTCTAGGGGGGTTCCCGTGCCGCATTCCGCGAAAATGCGGGCTGTCGTATGGTTTCCCATAGCCCATTAAAAAGTACCAGGACCTTCAAATCGAGTTGAATTATGACCCAGTCAAATGATAGATTCTCAACGCCTACCTGTTGAAGAGGCAACGTTTGCTTACCTTCCTTAATGGCCACCGGTGCGTGGCAGCTGCGTCGCAGAGTGCTCTGCCCTTGAAAAAGCGGCCTGACATGTTCTTGTTCTCTTTTTGGAAAAACCCACAGCAACGCCACCCATTACGCAATGCCATCCACATGTGTGCCGCCATCTGGGTCGACTTGTTCACGAGAGCGACCCAATGCCCTATAAAGTGGTCTGTGCTGCGTGGAAACTCTAAATAGTCTGCGTGTTTTCCCAACCGGGTCACAAGTTGGGGGTCGGGATCGCGTTCCATCACTGCTACCGCCTCAGGGGCCAGTGGCCATTCTTTTCAGTGAAAGCGCCATCATGCTGTAGAGTCGGAAATTTTTTTCCAAGTTTCTTCTTCATAGTTTTCTTAGCCCGCCCCCTTGCACCACACCGTCGATTACGGCTTACACCTTTTTCGCACCTCCCCAATCGATAACCACATATCTCTTTCCTTCGTTCGAATTAATTTTAAACTTTTTGGGGAGAGCTCCCCAATCCATGATCAGGGCTTTATTGCCTTTTGGTTGTGGTATAAAACTTTCCGTTGGGGCACAGGGATTTGCCCCCCCCCCNCCCGAGCTGGTTGTTACCCATACCAGTCGTACTGCGGCCTGGTCGTTTTCCAGGGTTATCAAATTGCTGACGAGATCTAACCACCACCTCTCTATAGGGTAGGCCTGGTTTTGGGGGGCTTGCATTGGTCTTTTTTCTAAACCTGCCAACAACATTTGTGCCGGTGCCTCCTAGCGCCTAGTATGGCTAACGGGGTTCTTATTTATTGGTCCGCGCTGCTGTTGGCTAATTGCAGACTTCCAAGTAAAAGAAGGGAAACATTCTTCCCATGAACCTCTAAATTGTTACTTTCCTCGAATTTGCAAGATCAACTCATTAAGGACATTCTTTGTTCCCAAGTTGAATGTATTCACATCGTTTCGGCAATTCGTTTACCTCTGAAGCCAACGCCAATAAGCACAGTGCGCCGGATGGTGCTTGGGTAACTGCAACCTCGTTTGCTAGTGTTTTGAAAAATGGACGATGTTGTTGTGAGAAGCTCCTTCTTTTTTTTTTTTGGAGGGGGG
>NW_008825741.1:29660-30145 GCF_000691245.1 Trypanosoma grayi | reverse complement strand
CGCCCAAGCGCCGCCCCACACGACCCCCAAAGCCCCCGCCCATCCCAAAACGCGGCCCCAAGAAGGGACCCCAAAGAAGCACCCTCGCAGAAAAAGCCCGACCCCCCCTTCTTTCAACCGCCTGGGACGAAAACGGCCCGGCGCCCCAAGCCACCGCGGCAGCAACACAACAACACGCATTCGACCCATTTATGGCTTTAATTGGGGCCAGCGGAAAATTAGCGAAGGTTTAAAAGCATGTTAAAGAGGCAAGTTTATACGCATGTTAAGCGCCAAGCGGCGTACCCATGACGAGGCGGAAGGGCAGACGGACGCCCCAGCACCCACAGCCTTCGTGCCGCAAAATGGATTCTCAGCGTTTTTTCTTGGCATACGCCCCTCCGCGCTCCCGGACTTGCAGCATCACATTGGTGGGGTCCTGGTCGTGGAGATCGGCACCCCGGTGGCACGCAGAGGCCAGAATAAAGCGTTTACCTGGGAAGCCC
>NW_008825741.1:24768-29525 GCF_000691245.1 Trypanosoma grayi | reverse complement strand
TCAAACACAGAAAAGCGCCGACGCACCGTTCCAGGAGACGTGAAACCAACTTTTCCAGATGCACCAACAGCCGCAGCAAGCGCAGACGGAACCGGATGCAGCCCATCGGCGCGAAGAAAGCCGGGCACGACGGATAACACCACCGCCTTGCCACCCCCCTCTTACGCAGAAGGTCGCGCAAAAGGCGCCCGAAAGAAAAGTTTTCAGCACGCCCACCGCAGAAAAGCAGGCGGACACCGCCCCGGCCAGGGTTTCAGGCGGCCTACTATAGAAGGGGCTGGCGGCAATGACCGCCCTAACGCGGGGCTGCGCGGAATACGGGGCCCGGGCCGGAAAGCACGGCGGATGAGGGGTTGATCGGAATGCGCCGTTTTAACAAACGAGGGCACTGCAGCGCGCCCCCGAACACCCCGCCGGGCCACCCTTTGGCCCCGTTCCGGGCCGCTGTCCCGCCCCCAGCCGCGCACAACCGATAGCACACCAATGCGGCGAACCGCCTTCAACCGCAGGCGCATGGCATACGCGAAGTGGGGCCGCCGCCGAACTGACGGGATTAGGGGCAAAAGTCTGCGTCAATTTGCGGCCCCCCAACGCCACCAAACGACAATTCAGGGGCGCGACGCCAGATATACAGGGGTCGTTGGGGGAACCCGTGGTGAAAGATCGCCCCAATTTTTTTTTCTTTTTTTTTCCTCGTGCAATTTTACGACCTGCTTCCGCTGCCCAAGGGAGAAAAGAGAAAATGCATTTGCGCATACCTGCCGCGCTAGGGCAGATTATGTGGGACTCGGTGGTGGAGAAACCCACCCATACCCACCAAAGCCCCCCTGATCACAGGGATCTTTCAACACACGGGCGCGGGCGATACCAGCCGCACGGTGTCCCAAGGAGCGGTCTCCGGTTAGGCCCTCCGCTTGATCCCTGGAGAGCCAGGTCGCGGTCCACCCGGACCATTACGCAATCCCCGGGGGAACTATAGCGTATGGCATTGGATTCCCCAGCCCGAGAAACCGGGCACTCGACCGTGAAACTTATTGATTGGCAGCGTGTATTTTCCACTGCAGCCTTAGCGGCCAGGCGCTTTACCCATTACAAAACGCGCCTTGTTTCTAAGGCGCTTAACCGCACCAACCCAATACGCAGCAACCGTGTCACGGCGCAGCCTGAACTAAGCTGGATTCCGTGTTGCAATTGTGGAAATTCAGCTTCCCAAGCAGCGAACTTGGTGCTTGACCTTGGCGCCACGATGGGGCATTTCCGCTACACCAACTGGGCGGCCCCATCGCAAAGGGGGTTCGCAAACCCAAGAAGAAGCACATCGCCCCCCACCCCCACCGAGGAAAGCGCGGCGCTATCGATGCGGGGGGTCGGGCCATTACAGAAGCACCCACTATGCGAAGATCGCACGCGCCCCCGCAGCTTGAAAAAAAGAGCGCCGGCCCGGCAAACAACGAATTCCGGGGCCATCAGATTATGCGGATTCCCGTGTCCTGGTAGGTGTGGTACGAGATATTTTATGCGAGGCCAAACCGCCGTGCCATGTACCCGCAGAAGGGGCAGATGTGGACGTGGCGTTTTTCCACCAACGCGGGAACGGGTGGAATTGCCGAGGCTTAAACCCTTCTTGGAAGCTCGAGCTCGTGAAAGAAGAGAGCGCACCAATGTTGCGCAACAGCCGCCCCCAATCGGCAAACGGCGCCGCCACTTCCCCCGCAACGGGCAGCATCCCGCGGCCTTGGCCCCCCATCGGAGCCAAACAGAGATGCAACGCACATGCGAAACCCCAAAAATGCGGGAACAAAGGGGGTCCATAATTCGCCGTTTTTTGCGAAGTTTGCAGCGGTGCATAGCTTGGAGATTCGGAAACAAGCCGCCCCTTATTTAAAACAAGCCTTCGTTTGGCCAAGGGCAGGGCGATTCAACACAAAAGAGCGTTGGTTAGCCTGCCACCCGCATGGCAGCGCCGGTGCAAATGTTTCTTTCCGGCCCTGAAAGCCCGTGGCCAGCGTTCCCACAAACAAACCCGGTCCACACTGCGCTGGGGGCTCGGCTTGGTCATCAACGGTTTGGTGCGTGAACAGGTTCGCGTTTCTTTAAGGCTGCCTTGGTTGACAATCACTCGTAAGGGCGAAACCGTGCCTCTCCAGAACGGAAATTTCGCGGACCACTGGGGGAAAAGAAAAGACCCTAATCGTTGATTGGGGTGCCTCCACATAAACGCAGAAGAGATAACCACATAAAACAGCACGGCCCAAGGTTAAAGGGCGGGGACACCCCCGAAAGGAGCATGCACGGTACTAAAGATCATGGGCGGTGACGATAAACCCACAGAATTTTTTTTTGCTTCCTTGTGTCTTTGCGACTCTCATCGGCGGATTCGCTCCATCAGCCACCAATGCACAGCCCGTTCCTTATTGCTTTATTTCTATCTGGAAGGGTATCCCTTTGTTTTGTTATGTATTTTGTTATTTTGGGGTATTTTCTCTTTAGTTTCGTTGAGCCAACCAAGTGAGGAAACACACGCTGACGGAATCAGGCGACTCAGTGCTCTCATCCGAGAGCTCAAAAGCTTACCCACCCCATTGTTCTAAGCACTTAAAGGGGGGAGGCAAATTCGGCGGCGAGATCGACAAAAATATAGAGAAGAGACGAAGCTTAAATGGAGAAAGAGGGCCATTCCTGGTCCTATATGGTTTGCGTCCCGTTCTATCGGGGAAGGCCATTTGGGACAAAGCTTTTCCACTGCGAGCAGGAATTGGGCTCACTTCTGCATGAAGCATAACTTCACCATATTACCCCGCCCCCCAAAGTGACACCGCAGACTCTTTAATGCGGGACAGCCCAATAGGTGCATGCTCGTCTCTTCTCACTGTTAATGTTAGCTTGGTTTCACTATGCCTGGCCTGAACCCATGGCTAACCATGCGGTGCCTTGTGGGTCCATGCCTGCTGCGGCACTGGAATCCGCAGGTTGCACATAAAAAGAGTGAATGGGGCAGGTCAACGGGAGCATTCTTCTGACGCTTCCGGCGTTTCTGCGTTATGAAAACCCCCGGCCCTCATGAAATCTTCTGCAGTGCGTTTGGCTGATTCAATGGAAGCGAACCATTTTACGCACACCAAGCATTGCGTCCCCCCTCCCGACGTTCCGGCGGTAGGGGGCAATTTGCGCCCGGTCTTTTGCGGCCCATCGGTCGGGGCGGATGCCTCTTTTCCAGCGCGCTCTGTAAGATGAGGCAATTCTGCTTTATCTTTTTAAAGCTTTATAGAAGCGGCATGCAAGGCAGGGGCTTCCACCCGCTCTTGCTTGAGGGGTCTTGGTGTGGGCTGGTCCGGTTCTTGCGTCCTATTGTTCGGTTCGTTAGGGTGCTTGTATTTCATGTGGGTCGCCATTTCCCCAGCATTGCGAATGACCGCCTGGCATATCGGGCAGCACAGTTTGGGTCGTGGTGCCACTGCGCGTGGCGTCTCTTGTGGGGAACGATGCCTAGCACGGGCGCGGGGGAGCACCCCCACATCATCAAGGGCTCTGAACCCACAGCGTTCGCATTAGAAAGGCGATTTTGTAGCGTTCTCTTCACCCCACGTGTGCCTTTACGTTCTGCGCTTTGGTATTGTTGGCGGTGGAAGTGGCGAAGGTGCCGTGTTAATCCCCTCTGGGCTTTTCGCGATGCCGCGCAGGGATGGCAAGCAAATTCTCCTCGACGCTTCTTTGCTATCGGGCTTGGGTCTCTTCTCCTGTGTTGTGCGTTTGGGCCTTGGTGCTGGGGGGAAGGGAGGGGGGGGTTCTGGCGGGATGTCCGGCGGCCCCTCAGCAGTGGGATGGTTGGTTTTCCACGGGGCTGGTCTTCCGTGGACTCGCGCTTTTTGCCCATGTGAGTCACAACGCTTGCCCGACAGCTGAAGCCGGTTTGGCCCTCTGGACAGTCGGCCGGGCCACGGTAACGCAGCGGCGCTGCCTCTGCGTTTGCTGCAGCCGTTTCTACGCGAGACTTTTTGAGTGGGGGAGGGGGCCCTTTGGGGGTTACACCGCCTGGGTGTATTTCGCGCGGTGGGCCGCAAGGCTCGAAGCAGCCAGCCGTAGCGGTGAGATGCGCCAGTGCAAAAACGAGCTGGGGCTGCCTCCCCCCCCCTTCTCGACCTAAGCTGGGGTCATTGCGTGTGGGGTTCCAATGCCCCATGATGCTGGAGCGGTGGGTGGATGGTTTGGGCAGCTGGCTGTGTATTTGACGTTTCGCCAGCGCTACTACATCTGGTATCCACCTCCCTGTGCGCTGTGGTAGGTCCGAGGCCGTCTTGTTTTCCTTGTCGCACGCCTCATTCTTCGCAACGCCACAGTGTCCAAATATAAATTGTAGCCGTATGCGTGCCTTGCGGCGTTGCGGATCCAATAACAAGTTCCATAGTATTCGTAATATGGGGTCTGTTACGGTTATTGGGCCCGTTTGGGGTGCCATGAGGAATGGCAGGGAATCTGTGAAGACGGAGGCTCTTCACGGTCGGGTGTTGCGACGGGGAATGGTGTCGAGCAAATTTTGCAGGCCGACTTGCAACGCGATTGATTGAGCCCGGCAGCTACACGCTATTGGTCCTGCACCTGACTTTGCTTGGGCAATGAGCTCTCCGTTGAGGTAAATCATGGCTGCTGCGCCAGATTTTACTCCCAGTTCGACAGAGCCATCCGTCCATAGTTCATAGCGGAGGCGCCCAGGTGGTGTAGAACCTTTCCGGCGGAAGTGTCGGGCTATCCATCTGGTA
>NW_008825741.1:0-24758 GCF_000691245.1 Trypanosoma grayi | reverse complement strand
AAGTTTGGCCTCGTCCGGGTCCTCCGCGGTGATACCTTCAAGCGATGTGTGAAACAGTGCTCGAGATGCCCACCGTAGCGTGAGGGGCGCCAGGGGCGGGATCCTAGCTTCAATATGGAGTTCTGGGTAAGGTGCCATGATTGTGGTATGAAGTTGTCGTGCGGGGTGTTCGGTCGGGTATACCACTCTGGCACTGTCACGTACCGCCCCTCCTCGCGTTTCGCACAGGGGTATATATTTGAGGCTACGAGTAAGTACCGTCGTACTGAGCGGCTGCAGGTTGGCCTCAAGTAAAGCATCTTCTGTGCGGCTACCTTTGGGAATGCCGGCGATTATTTTACAAGCTTTGTGCTGCCCGGCATTAAGCGTTGTTCGCGAGGTGGATGATGCGTCCCAGTACCATACTTCTATACCATACATTGCTTTGGCCTGCACTAGAGCCAAGTAGAAGGCACGCAGTGTGTCTCTCTTCGGTCCCCAGCTGCATTTCCATAATGTTGGAACCCAGGGGGTCCAAAACTAGCAGCCTCAGGGGGAGGGACATTTTTGTCTCACTCAGTATGCAGAACGTGATATTATCATCGTAGAGCTTTTTACTCAAGGCTAGGCGTTTGGCCTGTGTTAGCCCAGCTGAGTTCCATTGCATGCCCTTCAATGTAGGGCCGTGATTCTCTTCCACATTTCCACTAAGCAGCAACTTGGTGCGGATGATACTGCTGACGGCGCGGTAACACGCGCCCCAAGACCGACAAGGATAATACTGTGTCCCAGCAAGGCGCGGCTGGCCCCGGTACTGTGTGATGCCGTAAACCTGGCGCTGCAAAGTTCTCCAAGTGTCGAGCGTTGCTGGCGTTGTTCTGCTTAGGGCCATGCGGGCTACTGGACCTTGGTATCACTGTGAGTTGAGCGAGGTATCACAAGTGTGTTGTTCGTTGAAGGTGTAACGTTCTCTTGGGTGTATTAGTTCAGGATGACTCTGCGAGGTAAAACAATGGATTTTGTAGGTAGTTGCTTTTTTCAGTAAAGGCTGTTCTTAGAAATGAATCAATTTCTGTGAAGTAAAGGTGTGAGTGGAATGTGTACCAGCGGTGATTAGAGGACTATTGCTTTGTGTTGCTGATGTAATTGTTGTGTAATTTTTGGTGCCATGACGGATGCATTGAGAGAAATGTATGATAAATTACTGGGACGCTTTGAGATTTATAAATCGTAACGTGCAGGTGGCTCATTTTTTCTTTTAGGGTTCTGCAGCGCGTTTCTCCTTTCTCACTTGTCAAAATAGTTTGTAAAACCAGAAGCTTATTCCGTTGTGAATCTCATTTCTTGTTACCATATTGGTTGCGAAACCCAAGTCCCTTTTTTTTTTGCTTATGGCAATAGAAGACTCCCTGGTGAATTTGTTATTAACTAACAGTTTGGGGTGGCCAACGACTTTGCTGTTGCCTGGACAAATTGTTTTTCTTTTGTTTGCAGGAGCCGATTGTGGACATACATGACATCTGATATGTTCTCTTGACTAAAGGGAACTCATTTACAAGTAGAAGCTTTGTTGGAAAAGAAGAAACTGCTACACCACTCTTCTTTCCATCTCTGTAATTGAGTTTACCCGTGATGACATGCGGGAAGAAATTTCATTGTGTAGCACGATAATTGTACTCCCTTTGTCATATTTCCCCCTTCTTTTTGTTTGCATAATAGGGCCAATTTATTCTTAGTCAGCTTCGCAAAATGGTGCCTTCCATACCAGGGGCCGAAGCAGGTTTCTGCTTTGAAACGGTGGCGACAGATGGGAAAACTGTGGTTGTGGTCAATGTTTGTGGTCACTCTTCTGTCGGGATGGCTTTGGCAAAGAACATGGATGCGGTCACTGAGAGCTATCTAGATGAGCATGGCGTGGACAATCTTATTGTGCCAATATCTGTGGGATCTCCAGTAAAGTGTAAGGATAAAAAATATGCTTACGTTGTAGATGTAGTCGTTCATCCTTTTTTGACACGTCGTTGTGTGAAGAGTCACCACCTTTTTGAACACTTTATAACTAGACTCACCAATCTTGCGATTGAATGGATTCTTCAAGAGTGTGGCATGCGACTTAATGTACGTGGTTGTAGATTAATCCCTGATAAAGCGTATGTTGAAAGTGGTAAAGAGGCTATGCATCAAATGCTTTCAGAGCTTGCGAAAACATTTGAAAAGGAAACAAAATGCGAATCCGTCAGCACCGAGGCGAACGAAACGGCTTCGTTGCCTGAGAAGCTAAAACTAAACGCCTCCCTGAAGGAAACCGAGACGAAACGTTCACCACTCATATCAGAAATGCCCGTTAGCAGCGGAATTCGAAAAGGGTTTCTTAACGAGGCCAGATTATACGGTGAGGGAGGAAGTAAAGAGTGCAATCAACCGCCACCAGATCCGCTACTTCACTTCCCTGAAGGTCTTCGGAAGAAGTGTCAGGTGATCGATACACGCCAACTTGTGAGTACAACTACACAAGCACCTGAGACAACGAGTATGGTCTCGAAAAACGAAGGATTCAAAGCGCCACATCCAAGTCCGTCAAAGGAACCAGTACAGCAGTGGTCCGTAGAGTCTGTGCGTTGCGGTGAGACGGAGATTGTGGTGCGCTTGAAGCCTCCGCTTGGCGTGAAGTCGATGAAAGATGTGGATCTAACAGCGTCTCCAGACTCTATAGAGGTGGGCGAAACAGATGTGAAACTACCAAGAACTATATCTGTGGATGACGTGTCGGCGAAGTTTTTGAAATCATCGATGACGATGATTGTGACTTGCCCACTAGCGTAATCTATTCTTCAATCACGGATTCCCCCCTCCCCCATTATTGCATGCATTATTTATTGAAATGTAAACAGGACAATATCTGGATGCGGCGGCAGAAAAACAAACAGAATCGAAACATATGGCTTTAAAGTACCTTTTGGCACACCAAACATTGCCTTTTTTTGACATTGCTAGAGCGGTCTTTGATGGGGGGTGAGTGCTAGTGTAGGGAAGCATTTTTTTTCATTTGTAACAGTGAAGGATGGATAAACCCCGAGAAGTGGAAACTCTGGCTGAAGGACGACGCTTGTATGTGGTTCAGGGCCAGAAGTTTGAAGTAACTAAATCTCATAAGCTTTTGAAGCTGGTGGGCTCCGGTGCGTATGGGTCTGTATGCTCTGCGATAGATGAGGATAGTGGTGAACGTGTGGCTATAAAGAAGGTGCCTCGAGTCTTTTCCGATATAAAGGAGGGTAAGCGTATCTTAAGGGAGATGGATATACTGACGACTCTCCATCACAGTAACCTGATACGCCTCCGGCAATTCATTCGTCCGATACGAAAGGACGAGTTCGAGGATATTTACATGGTAATGGACTTGTATGATACCGATCTACATCGCATTATTCGAAGCAGGCAGAAGCTGACGAATGAGCACTACCAATACTTTATGGTTCAGGCATTTCGAGGCATCTGCTACTTGCACACTGCAAAAGTAATGCACCGGGATCTAAAGCCAAGCAACCTTTTAGTGAACGCTGATTGTGCACTGGCAATCTGTGACTTTGGACTGGCGCGTGATGATCAATGGACAGCGTCGGCTGCCCTCACAGAGTATGTCGTGACGCGTTGGTATCGTCCCCCTGAGGTACTAGGGATGGGGTCACATCAGTACACGAATGCAGTAGACGTTTGGAGCCTGGGGCTTATTTTTGCAGAGTTGCTGGTAGGTAAAACATTGTTACCGGGTCCGGATTACATTCGCCAGCTAATTATGATTGTACATCTACTCGGGACTCCTTCAGTCAATGATATGGAGTTTCTTAGTGACGAAGCAAGGAACTTTCTCCTTGCACAGCCACCCCAAAAGGCTCGACCGTTTACCGAGCTCTTTCCAATGGCGACGCCTGAGGCGGCGGATTTGCTCTCGAAGCTGTTGGTATTTCACCCTGCTAAGAGACTTACAGCGAAGGATGTAATGGAGCATCCATACTTTGTCAAGTTTAGAGACGCCAAGGGCGAGGCTATGGCGAAGGAGCCGTACGTGTGGCGGCATAACGAGGAGCTAACGCTAGAATCCCTTCGTGAAGAGATGTGGCGTATCATTCTGGCGCATTCACCCGAGCCCTAGGCATGACGTGGGCGAGGTGAGGAATTGCTGAAATCAACACACTCTGCCTAATTTGTTGGTTGTTAGACTGTAGAAAAAAGAAACCGAATTGTTAGTATCACATTCCTGTCTATGGATTTGCATTGATCTTCCTTCTTTCCATCCATGTAGTTTTTTTTTGTCTTGGATCGATGCATGAACGAGGGTTGAGACGTCCTCGTGAGCCTGCCCCCAGTGAGTGTTGTGGAAGCGGCTGCACACGTTGTGTCTGGGATGTCTACTTCGATGATCTTATGAGGTACGAAGAAAAGATGCAGGAGCTGAAGGCACAAGGGAAATATCCTGGGGAGGAGGGGGAGGAGGATGACGACGACAATGATGAAGAAGGAGATAGTGATGAGTCCGAGTCGTCTTTGAGTGAAAACAATTGTAAACCACGCGATTACATTGGCTGTGTTGTGGTCAAGTATGTGGAGGCCCTTGAAAATGAGGACTTGGGTATAACACCATTGATGGCGGTGTCAAAAATCTTGGATCGTTTCTCATCTATTCGTGACGTTCATTTAGTGCGGAGCAGCAGTTCTTCGTCGACGAATGGAGACGCTACAGACGAGGGGCAGGCTGTACACGTAATTGATCTGCTTCTAGAGAACAATGGGGAATCAGAGAAAATGACAGCACCAATGCTACCGTCGCCGGGGGATACTGTGGAGATTTTGGTTCCTAATGATAATGACACAAGCAGCAGTGGTCGGGTTGGGGAAGTGGAGAAACTGTGCAGCCGGCTAGGGGTCAGTCCTGATCAGTGGTGCGAGCTTCACCGCTCTCCGTTTGTCCCTCCGGACCACTTTCCACCTTGGCTGCCACTTCGGCGTCGGATTCAAATACGAACGCTATTCGCGTATTTTGTCGACATAAATAGTTCTGGCTACCTTCTGCGGCCAACTTTCTTTCAAACATTGTTACGTATTGCAACATCAAGCAAAGACACCCAGTTTGCAGCAGATACCACTGGAAAGGACCTGGGCTCTATAGAACTGTTGGAAACCTGTGCCTCAAAGGAGGTGGCTCCGTTCGTTTACAAAACAGTAATGAACAACGGAGCACCACTCTGTTACCCGAGGCTTATTGATATGCTTGATATTTTTCCCTTTATACGGCTTCCCATTGCACGACTTCTGGAGGTGAGCGGACCATTGCGACCCAGGAAGTTCAGTGTGGTAGATTATACTACTAGGGATTCTTCTGCAGGGACGTGTCTGCGCTCCGTGCAATTATGTCTTCGCAGTGTTGACATCACTGAGAAGAAGAGGTCTGGCGACACTGGAGGTGAGAAGAAGAGTGACGCGGTGCATGTCCTCGCCGGGCTTTTGCGTGATGCTGCATCTCGTCGCCAAAGTATCAATGGGTCTCCTGGACATGTCTTCACGGGACACGCGTCGCATCCACTCTGCAACTTTTCTTCGCGACCACACAAAATTCCAATGTATGCGGGTACCAAATTGTTTGATACTACCCCCTTTGCAAAAGGTCTGAAAGGAGCATTGCTGCGGCTTGCCACACAGCCAATGACGACAGCAGCTACATTTCCAGCGATGATACTCGTCGGTGCAGGGACGGGTATCGCACCTTTGGTAAGTGTTGTTCACGAGCTTTTGCGCCAACGCCAAGCTGGTATGTGGTCAGAAGTGAAGAACCCTGGTTGTTGGGTGATTTACGGCGCAAGGAATCTTGCAGAGCTTGTTTTCCACAAACAACTCCAGGAGGCGCTGAAATTAAACGTCATTTCTCGCTATGATGTGGCGCTTTCCCGTTCAAATGAGCAAGTTTACCCGAAGTATGTTACGGATGTGTTGGATTCTCATGCCGATGTGCTTCGGTCTGCGCTTCTTGAAAATGATGCGCAGCTGTTTGTGTGCGGACCTGTGACAGTTTTAAGGTCTTTACGGCGACGATTAATGGACCATATCTTGGCCTCTAGTGATGACGACGAGAGCATGCGTGAACAACGCGTGCTGTTGTTGGAGAAAAAAGGACAGCTTATGTTTGATGTCTGGGGCACGGTAAATGTCTTTGAATGAAGAAGCACTAATATTCTTTGGGTTAATATAGTGTTTTCCACTCGCTGTAGCTTATTGACCGATTCATCAAATGGGGGTACCCCACTGGATTGTTGTCAGGGAGTTTGTGACCCAGCCATCGTCGTGAGAAACCATAGGTCTCGTTTTGGATACTGGAAAGATAGACGTACATGACATTTTTGTTTCCCGAGCCTTCGCTGGACGGTGTGCACGTTTGTCTGTGTGTGAAAATTGTTATATGATTGCGCTGCGGGGACTTTTACTTTTCCGCAGTGAATTCTCTTACACTTAGAGAGGAAAACGTACTGGATGTCATGCTGTCGCAGTTGCTGATGCCCCAGCACCATCTGCCGGAGGAATGCTTCCCCAGATGCATATCCTGGTCATGAAGATGCAGAGAAATGCTATAGCGATTGGCAAAAGCTGTGCCTTGAAAGTGATGCGGCTCGCCTTACTGTGGGTCTAACTGCTTGTGCACCCGTACTTGCATTGCATTTTTGGCTTCATTGCTAGACATTGTGACACACATATGCGAGCATTGCCGTGGGCCTGCCTGATGGGATTACTATGTTGCCAAAAGATCACGACACCCAGAACGCAAGGGAAGCCACAACCTATACTGTTATTGCTGTGTCTTATGTTCTTTTTCTGTAGTTGTGGTTTGCCTTCCTGGGTTATTTGTATGCGGAAATCTGGGTAATGATTTTCGTTGGCTTTGAGCTCAAGCCTCCTTGAAAGTCCTTTTATCTTTTTTTTGCTTTTTCTTATAGTCAGGTAATTTTTAATCGTATTAAAGCACACTTTTTTTTTGGTGGTGAGGGGTAGAAAGCGGTTCTGCCGTGCGCTTCGACGTGACTTCCTTGAATGCCAAGGGATAATCTGTGGCCAGTCCCCCACAGGATACCCGTGCGCGAGCGACTGAAGAATCTTTACTTTATCCTGTTTAGTTCCAATGTCAACCGATGCATTGTTGGTGCGTCCCTCGTTCTTTTAGTGGTCAGCATATTTCAAAGTGCTTGCGTGATGTCACTTTGGTACCATGTGGCAGAGGGCATGTTGACGTTTCTTTTCGCTGGTGAAGTCGGTCTCCGACTAGCCGTGATGCGTGGCGATTTTTGGGAATCGGCTTACAATGTTTCTGAAGTTGTCGCGTGCATTGTATGCATCACTATCTTCTCTATTCTCCATGTCACACGCCAGCAGGCCTCACTGGCGGAACACCGGGTGCTTATCCTCTTGCGCTACATTGGACAGTTGCTTCGGATGTTTGGTTTAGTTGCTGTGGACACTTTGGGGTCAACAAGCAGTGAAAGTGATATTCAGCTTTTTGCTGTAAACGGGGCGAAGTTCCCATCTTCCGACATGAGAGAGAACTACCGTGATGTGCTATAAATGTATGCATGTACGGCGGTCGGTCTGGTCAACACCGGCTCTGGCTGTCAAACCCATACGTGCACACATACCTCCCTCCTTTGTTGTTTGTTGCTTTAGCGCTACGCGTCTGTATGACGTTTCTAGCTTTAAATACACTTGAAGTCTACAAGTGAAATACCAAATGGTCGTCACAGAGTGACTGGGCTAATACATCGCTTCCCTTCCACCTTCCCTTTGTTTCTCTGTCATGTGTAGGCGACGATTAGGGCCCACCATTGAACTGGCGTGGTGTTGCTGATGTCGAATGACACATATTTCCGCCGCGCCATCAACTGGATGTACGGCGACACAGCGTACCTACAGAAGATGCCACCGCCGGAGATTGGCGATAAACACATCAACGAGCTTCTCGGCCGCCACCCTTTCCACCCGTTTGATCCGGAAATGAAGCCGGAACATCCATGCTACGAGCACAATATCATGTTATACAATTGCATGACTGCCGACCATGTGGAGGGGTATGAGCTTCACATGAAGCACGTCAGCTGCTATTTCCCGTACAAAACGGACTTGATGAAGTGCCTCGCAAAAGAGCGACGAGAGGCCCGAATTGGGAGGAATAGCACGGGAGAAGAGCCAGCACCCGCACAGAAAGGAGACTAGTGTTTACACTGTCCGATTTTTATAGAGTTACTATTGCTTAATACACTATCATCACCACCACCACCACAAGGCCTCTTGATGGAAGTTCATTTGACTTTGCGGGCGTGTTTCAGTCCTACATTCTCCTTCAACCCTACAGATCCTTCGCACTTTCCTTCCCTTTCTCATTCTCCACGTTGACAGGAGCTGGTGGCGGACACTGCACACCCACACACCCACACAGACACACATACTTTTCTATACACGTGGAGTACTAAAACAACAACTCATGGGGGCGGGAAACGCTCGCTTCGCCGAGACAGAGATTGACCATTCTGTACCGAAGCATACAGTTGTGCTTGGTCGGCGACTGCTGGACATTTCCGTGCGTCGGTGCGCCATGTGCGATCATTTTTTTGGTGTAAGGAAGGAAAAGCATTACTGCCGTCGCTGTGGCTGCATCTGCTGCAAGAGGTGCACAATGTTGTGGCGCGACGAAGAGGGCCAAGACGAAGGGACAAGGTTTCGCGTGTGTGCCGTGTGCAACTGCCGGCCTTCCCTTCTCAAGGTGCCAATAAACCTGTGGCATCTTATCCTTTCTTTCTGTGACGATGCGACTTGGCGTCAAACACGCCTGCTATGTCGTCCTACACAGTTGAGAGTGCCGCTCTCACTCCCATTTGGGGAATCGTGGGATACCTTCTTTACAGAAGGAGCACTGATCGCCACCGGTGCCACCGGCTCGGTGTACCGGACAATGCTGAGGGAGGGCGCACCGAACCCTCGTTATCACAACGCCCCTGTCGCCGTCAAAGTGCTGCAGAAGGGCGATGTGCATTCACGTAGGAAGTGGCAAATTATTCAGCGAGAAATTGACTCTCTGCGGATATGTAGTCATCCCCACGTTGTGGAACTCGTCTCGGTGCTGCAGACCCCGACAGAGGTGTATGTTGTGATGCAGAACGCCGAGGGTGGGGATCTGTTTGATTGGCTTGTGAACAAGAAGGCGCCTTCCGAGGCGGAGGTTATTCCTGTCGTGAGGCAGCTGTTACAGACTCTCGGCTACATGCATGATTCATGTGGAGTTGTGCACCGTGACATTAAACCAGAGAATATTCTGCTGAAGCGGGCAGTAAAAACGAATGAGGTGCCACATATCCTCCTTGCGGACTTTGGCTACGCACGCACCTTTGCCGAAGGGACAAACACCTTCCCGAAGAGGACAGAATCAGGGAGTATTGGCACCAGCAGCAACTTTCGTAGCAGAAACGACGGAAATTCGCATATGGCGGTCCCAGTGACGAATGGGACACCCCGTTTGGCACACGAGGAGGTACCCATTGCTGCAACGCCCTGCGGCACGTTGGGATTCGCGGCTCCAGAGATCCTCATGGTGTCCTCCGAGCGAACCAAATCTGACAACTCCTCTAGCGTTGCAGCCGACGGTGCCAAGAAACGGCCCGCCACAACTCCACGTGATGCCCCGGCATACACGTCTGCCGAGCTCATGAAGCGGATGGATATCTTCGCGGCTGGCGTGACGCTTTGCATTCTCCTCACAGGGTACGAGCCGTTTCCGTGTCAGTCGACAAAAGTGCACTTGGAGGCTGTGCGCAACGGTGTCAACTTCGAAGGACCCCACTGGGCACAGGTTTCGGCAGGGATGAAGACATTGCTGCGGCGTATGCTTGCACCCAACGCCATCGATCGGCCTACGGCACTTGAGTGCCTGCAGTTCCCGTGCTTTTCCATTAATGGCATGGGTAGCGATTCCCAAATAGTGAACTTATCTTGATTTTACCAGTGACTGAGATACTCATTCTTGTTTAAATTCCCTTTCTGACTTCGAAACGAATATGTCTGTTTTCCTTCCTTTTTATCAAGCGGTATCTTATGTGCGCTATTGTGTTATCATTTTTTTTTCTCCTTTGAAAACGTCTATATATATATATATATATATATATATGCGTGCGGCCTGATGCGTTTTCACCCTATTTTTGTGTTTGTTGTGCCGTGGTTAAATAAAGGCAAGAAGCTGAGTTCATGGTGTGAGAGAGAGATATGTAGGAGTGCATGTAACTTCTTGATGTACAGCAACAAACATCTACCTTGATTTCTCTTTTTTATTTTCTCTCTAGTACACTGCCTTGGTACTGTTGTGGCATCACTACTACCACTGCAAGCAGCATGCAGACTCGGCTGAAGCCACGGCCTGATGAGCCACACTTGGCCGTGCACCCGCCCAGCTGCATCACCCCGCTGTGGGGCGTGTGGGAGATGTGGTGCGTACTGCCAGGCCCTGTCGGCGCAGCGGCCGGGGGTGGTGGCAACAACAACGTGCGCAGCAGCGCTGTCAAGGGGGGCGCGTTGCCTAAGGCGAATGCAAAAAGCGCAACGTGGCTGGATCAGGTGCGCAGTATAGGTCTCTTCGATAACGCTGAGGGTTTCTGGGGAATTGTCTCGTGCACCCTGCCGCCATCGCAGCTGCCGCCCGGCATCACGTACTACATGCTACGGCGCAACATCGCCCCCATGTGGGAGCACGAGGCCAACCGGCGTGGGGGCCGCTGGGTAGTGCGTTTTCAACAGCAGCAACAACAACAGGAATCCGCCACACGCGGTAGAGGGGCCTCTACTGAGGGAAAGCCTGCAGAAGCTGCACTGCAACCGCTCCCGGTCGATGCGGCATGGGAGAATTTGTGTATTGCATTGATTGGCGAGCGGCTTCCGTGTCCAGAGACGGAAATATGCGGTGTGGCGCTGCGCAGGGCCGAGCGACGACGCGACTGGAAGCTGAGTCTCTGGACACGCACAGCGGCGGACCGTGAGACGCAGATGCGCATTGGCCGCTTCGTAAAGACGCTGCTGGACTTAGAGGACGGTGCCCTGCAGTACCTGTCGCATCGCGAGCTGATGCAGGCGAGCGAAGAAGGCAGCTGGAGCATACCACCAAGGTACGAGTTGTAGTGGTGGCAGGGGGACCACGGACTGCACATGAGCCTACACACACACACACCGCATTGATTTTTGCTAAACCACACGACATACATAGATCTGCAAAGCTAGAAACCTCAGAAACAGTAAGGAGGAACAGGAAGAAATAGAGGAGGTGAGAGAGTAACATATACAACAACAGCAGTGCGTTATTACTACCACTAATACTGCTCCTGCCTGATAGTGAATGACGCTTCTCACGTGTTTCGCCACTACCTCAGCCACGAGCTTCTTAATTCCTGACTTTTTTTCTCTCTCTCTCTCTCTCTCTCTCTATCCATCCATCCATCCATCCATGTGTGTGTGCCTCGCCGCTGCCCCAGGAAACCCGCACACGACGTGATAGGAAAGAAAACAAAAAACAAAAAAGGAAAAAAAAACCGTCACGCATGTTCAGCCGTCGGGTGGCCAGCTGCTGCCCCATTCCCACGGCGATGTATCGCGCGCTGCACATTAACAGCCGGCGCCAGGCCCACCGTCTCGTGCCGCCCCTCGTTGCCCTGTCCCCGCGGGAGATGCGCCTCGCTTGCACGGGCGTCGTCGCAGTGCANATCGCGCGCTGCACATTAACAGCCGGCGCCAGGCCCACCGTCTCGTGCCGCCCCTCGTTGCCCTGTCCCCGCGGGAGATGCGCGTCGCTTGCACGGGCGTCGTCGCAGTGCAGGCGAGTGAGTTCCTCCCCGCCGATCTCGCAGCGGTGCCGTCACTCTCGGCGCTGCTCGGGCTGCCCGCGCAGATGCTATTGAATGGGTTCGCCTCCAACCCCCTTATTATGCGAATAATCTCCGATACAATGTGTACTTATAGCGTTTTACTTCTTCACATATGAGTTATTAAAATGGCGAGAGCCAACGACGACGACAACAACATCAGTAGCAACAGCAGTGGTGGCGGTGGTGGTGATGGTGAGCTATTTGTCTTGAGGCAAGGGAGGAGAAAAGGAGACGATGAATAGGGGGTGGGAGCACAAAGGANGAGAGAGAGAGAGAGAGAGAGAGAGAGAGAGAGGAAAAAGGCATTGAGACAAGGGGGAGAAACTGGGGTGCGAGAAGAAGGAGGATAAGGAGGAAGAGGGACTGCTGTATCTGCCCTTGGGCCATCCATATTTTTGTTTTCTATTGTTACTATGCATCCTTTTCACTCACTCACTCATTCTGCGTCCCTTTGACACTCGCCTTATATGTTTTTCATTGGCGTCTGGGGCTGTTACGTGTGTGTGCTGCAGGGTTTATCCCATTGTTTCCTTCTTCCTTCAATAGTAATTTGTACACTTACGAGGAACTAGCAGACCCCCCTTTTTTGCTCATTGCACTGACACTCCCTATTGCATACATACAAACACTTCTGCAAGATCGAAACAATGGCCCTTATACCTCAACGCGCGCTGGTGNTGCACTGACACTCCCTATTGCATACATACAAACACTTCTGCAAGATCGAAACAATGGCCCTTATACCTCAACGCGCGCTGGTGCCATTTTACTTGGCCCTCAATGCATTTAGCAGCATCACCATCGTATTTATTAACAAGTGGATATTTGAGGACCACGACTTCAGAGCGAGCACGACGCTGACACTGATACATTTTACAATGACGTTTCTTGGACTACTCTTGTGCCTGGGATGTGGCATGTTTGAATTCAAGCGGCTCAGTCTGATGCGTGTGCTGCCTCTAAGCTTCAGTTTCTGCGGGTTTGTCATGCTGACCAATATGTCGTTGCTACACAACAATGTTGGGTTCTACCAGCTCGTGAAGGTTCTCACCACACCACTGCTCGTGATAATGGAAACATTCATATATCGGCAGTCATTCTCGGCGAAAATTAAGTTGTCACTGGGCGTTATTTGCCTTGGTGTGGCGATTGCGACGGTGACGGACAGCGAAGTGACTCTTGGCGGTGCCATCATCGCCTTCTCTGCGCTACTGGTGACCTGCCAGTACCAGATATGGGTTGGCACGAAACAGAAGGAGCTCGAGTGCGACTCGTATCAGCTGCTGCTCTACCAGGCACCGCTCTCGGCGGTGATGCTGCTGCCCATTGCGTATTTGAGTGAGGGCCCGACGTTGATCTTCCCATGCACGGACACCCTGATGGCCATATTCTTCAGTGGCGTAGTCGCGTTTCTCGTGAACATCTCCATCTTCCTCGTAATCGGCAAGACGTCGCCGGTGACGTACAATGTGCTTGGGCACTTTAAACTGTGCATCATTCTTACCTTCGGGTATATTTTCTTTGGGGGCGACATGAACAACAAGAAGCTCGCCGGTGTCGTTCTCACTCTTGCTGGCGTCTTCTGGTACACGCACCTCAAAACTGCGACACGCATGGCGGCGGAGGAGCTCAGTGTGAGCAAGGAGATGGTGAAGGACGACACAGACAAGTCGCGCGTGTAGTACGCCCACACACACACACACATACATACATACACGAATGAAAAATGACTGAACAAAATAATAACGAGAACAGAAAGTGAGAAACTGAGTTTGTGTGTGTGTGGGAGAGAGAGAGAGACGAAAGAACGAAAAAGAAAGGTGGAAGGGGGATGTGTTCTAATTATATCAACCCAACGCCTCAAGTGCGTGGACGGGCTGGATTGTGTAGTAACGATTTTTGTATTCTCCGCTGTACTCCGCGCAGGATATTGCTTGGCCCTCTTCTGTTTTCTTGCTTGGCCAGATCTGCCTTGCGCACGCGCGCGAACACACACACACACACACACATACACCGCTTGGGCTGTCGCCTTCATTTCCTTTCACGTGCAGCGTAACTTCCATCGTGACGGCGACATCGTGGTGTTGTGACTGTGGGGTGACGACGAATGCAGACTGATTGCTTTCTGCATGTGTAACTACCCGCATAGTGTGGCGGTACATGAACCACTTAGGTGCCGCTTTGTTTTTGTACTCGTCATAGGGCGCCAGCGTTGTTCGCTCGCGCCCACGACGGCGTCGCTGCGCCTGCTGAATGTTGTATGCTGCCGTCACTCAGTGTGAAAACGGACACGGAATGCGAAGGAGGGATTCCGCTGCTATAGGTCCTTCGGTGGCTTCATGACATGCATCACCATTGCGTTCTCTCTTATTTGTTCACTTCTTCAGAGTCTCCTTTCTCTTCTCCTTGTTTTTGTTTTACATACAAACACACTTATATTCACTGCACACATTATACAGGAGAGCGATGCGCCGGGCCCCTGCTGTTGTGCAGCTGCAGTCGGTGTGGCAGCGGCGCATGTACCGCACGCCGTTGGGCGGCCAGTACTTTGAGGAGACGCTGCCGTCCTCACTGGGTGCCACTCGCGCAAAGGGGGGCATCAGCACCGCCCACATAGCAACAGGGCGACAACGGCCGAAGCGGCGGGCAAAACAAAAGCTCAGCGTCCCTCTCACCGTGGAGGGACTCAAGGCGCAGTTGCGACAGCTCACCAAGGACACCACAGTGTACTCACAGCGTCGAGGAAATGAAGGTGACGTGCGCATTGCAGAGGTGCCGCGTGCGGATGAAAGCCGACGCAGTATCCAACAGCAGGCGTTGCGTGGTGAGGAGGAGGAGGATGAGAAACCAACTGTTGTCGCCACCGAGAGGTCACCAACTGTCTTTGTGGACGAAGTTGTCGTTGCGGAGAATGGGGATGATGATGACGATGCAAAGGACATGGTGCTGCCCGGGAGCAGCGTGTTGGGAAGCGACTTGGACCGAGTGGAGCGAGAGGTGATGCGCGCCTACCACCAGCGCGCGAAGGAGCTACCGAAGTTCGACAACGTGTACGCAGCATTTGGCGGTGGGAGACGTGGCAATGCGTCGTACCACGTTGGTGCGGAGGAGTACCGCCGACGCATGGCGAAGGGTGAGCTCGCAACAACACTGAGAGCAACGAGGACACCAACTAGATGCAGTCTCAACGTTCGCTGTGGCTCGCTCCAACAACATCAGTTGGGAGTGGCGGACGAAGAGGAGGCGATGGTCGTGCATCCAGCAGAGGCGAATCCACACTTCCCTCTCGAGTGCAATGGCACTACGACAACTACTACTGTCGCACACGGTGATGATGTGCAGCGGGCGGTGCAACCTACACCGCCGCTACCTCCGCCAACGTATGATGCGTACAACCAGCGCCCGTCGGACGACCGCCTCCTGGAGCTGCGCGGCCCCGACTTCTGGGGCGACGCCGACAACCGCCACCGGCTGCGGCAGCTGACCGACTACGAGGCGGAGGGCCACGCGCACGAGATGCTGGCGGAGGGGGCGATGGACACCAGCGAGGTCGGCTACTCCGCAAACAAGGTGCGCAAAGAGACACTGCTGTACTTCCAGGCGCACCCTATCAACGAGATGATTCAGGAGCCGTTCGTGCGTGTGCGCAGCATTGTGCCCGTCGGCGGCGGGGCGGAGGTGCAGCTCCCAGCTGGCGACGACGACACGGATGTCGACATTCCCGTTTCGCAGGCGCGTCGCATGGCGCGCGAGCTCGGGCTTGACCTCATCCGCGTTGGAGCAATCCACACAGAGAAAAGCGACAGGCGTGTTGTGGCGCTCTGCACTATCGCTGACCACCGCGAGCACATGCGGGACATGCTGCGCTTCAAGATGCAAAAGTTGGGTGTACAGCCACCTCCAACAAAGGAGTGCGTCGAGGTGCCCTTCCGTGGCGGGACACACCCGCACGCGATCCGGTTCAAAAGCATCGGCGTCGCGAAGCATCTGCTGCGCGGGCACGCGGTGCGCCTTAACCTGACTGACTTTGGTACGCCGAGGGAGGCGTTCCCAGTGTTTCGAAGCATCCTCGACGAGGTGGCGCGGCAGGCGCTGCAGCTGCGGGCGTACCACACCGCCGGTGCGGTGCGGTCTAGCTACAATGAGGTATACTGCTACCTGTACCCATCGACAGGGCGTTCACCTAAGACAAGCGTCGTGCATCCGAAGCAGGAGCAGCTCGAGGCGGCGCGTGACCGCCGCATCCTTGAGGACGAGCGGGAGGTGTACTTCGACGACTTGAACAGCAAGAAAACAGCCCGCGAACGGCTGGCGTACATGCAGAAGCTTGAAAAGGGCACCGCATGGGCTGACAAGGACGACGGCCTCTCGCTGCAGCGCCAGCGTGACATGAAGGTGATGCTTGGCTACCTGCCAAAGGGCAACCGGGAACTTTATGCGGCGCGTGGCGATGTTGACATCTCCGCCCCGTTTCGCGCTAGCCACCCAACGTCCGCTGAGCGGTGGACGCACCCACCCGAGACAAACTTGGAGCAAGCGAGTCGTGGGGCGGCGGTGCTCGGCAAGCGTCTTGCCATGACGGTGAGCGAGATGCATGACCGGCAGGATACTGCGGACAGTCCGACGACACTGGACCGCTTCTACTACCGTCTACAGGGTCCAGCGCTGGAGGCTGGCGAACTGAAGGAGGCACTCGGCCTGAAGCGCAACCGCAAGGCTGTGCCGCGACACGCCCCCGGCTGGGCCACCCTCGGGATGACGAAGAACCCACCAGAAGAGCCGGGTTACGCGGTGAAATAGCGTCAACATCAAGCAAGTGGTGGAAAGGGATTATGCGTGTATATGTGCGCAGGTTGCTGTGTAGGTGTGTGCGAAGGAGGGAATGAATGGAACCTCCCAAAGGCAAAAAAAAAGGCCCACTCTGGTTTTTTGGCGTATTTTGTAGAATCTTCGGCTGACCGTTTATCTGTATGGCCATTGACTGCGCAGATCACCATTTCCCTCGCTTTTATTTTTTATTTTTGATACTTTGTTGGTTCTCCTCTCCGTCGCTGCCTTTCCTTCCTCCTGCAACAACCGAGAACACGAAAAAAAAAGCGTCAAGTAATAAAACACACACACACACACACCCCAAGAGGACGGCCACGGCGATGAGTTCTGCAGACAGCAGTGTATCGAGTGTCGACAGTCAACCCATGCGGGAGGTGGACTACCCCGTCGGTGTGGCGACGGAGGTGCCTGACACGAACGGCGGCCTCTTCAAGACAGTGCTGGTGGAAGGCAGCGGCACCCGGCCGGTGAAGGGGGCGAAGGTGACGGTGCATTACGTTGGCACGCTTGAGTCGGATGGGTCGAAGTTTGACAGCAGTCGCGATCGCGGTGAGTACTTTGAGTTCACGCTGGGCCGTGGGCAGGTGATCAAGGGCTGGGACAAGGGTGTCGCGACGATGCGGGTGGGCGAGAAGTCGGTGCTGCGTTGCACCCCGGAGTACGGCTACGGCGCCGCTGGCAGCCCGCCAAAGATCCCGGCCAACGCGACACTGCTATTTGAAGTGGAACTCTTTGACTGGACCCGCGACGAGGATGTGTCGGAGGCGCGCGATAAGTCCATCATGAAGAGCATCACCGTTGATGGCGTTGACTACGAGCGGCCAGGCTACGAGTCAGCGGTGACGATCGACCTGCGCGTGTACGGCGGCGACAAGGACAGCGACAAGCTTCTGTGCGAGCGCCTCGGCTGGCAGATCGTCGTGGGGGACACACCACTGCCCCCACACCTTGAGACGTGTCTTTCGACGATGCGCAAACGTGAGGCGGCATCGTTCCGTGTCGCCGGCCACCGCATCGACGCACCCTGCGAGGAGTTCGGCATCGCCGCGGGCGAGATGGTGACGTACGTGGTCGACCTGCAAGAGCTGACAACGGTCAAGACGTGGGAGTTCAAGGGGCAGGCGCGCCTCGATGAAAGCGAGCGGCGCAAGCAGCAGGGTAACGCCGCCTTCCGTGACGGCAACATTGACGTGGCGGAGCGCAAGTACCGCCGCGCCCTGGAGTTCGTTGAGCATGACAGCGGCTTTGCCGACGAGGAGAAAGACGCGTGTTGCGCACTGCGCCACGTCGTGTGGGGCAATCTTGCCCAGGTGCTTCTGGGCAAGCGGCAGTACAAGGAAAGCGTGGAGTACTGCGACAAAATCCTTGAGGCGGAGCCGCACAACACCAAGGCGCTCTACCGCCGCGCTAAGGCGAACGATGCGCTCGGCGAGTGGGATGACGCGAAACGTGACTTGGACCAGCTGCTTGCCCTTGACACGTCCAACGCCGACGCAAAGGTGCTTCTGCAGCGCGTGCAGGAGGAGCGCAAGACCTACGAGAAGAAGCAGCGAGCGATCTACAAGAACATGTTCGCGTCCTAGTTGTCGCCGCCATTTCCATTTCTTTTTGTCCCCGCTGCAGCATCCGGAAAACAGGGACAGACGACGGCTACGACCGTTATTATGAATTCGTTTTATTGGTCAAAGAATGACAATGAGGGCAAAAAATATTATTATTATTATTGTGGTTATTATTGTCTTTTTCCCCCAGTAATGCACTACCCTCTTCTTCGACATTTCACTAGAACCATTACTTTGAGAGGATTATTCGGTTATGGAGAGGGGGCGGCGCCAATCTCCGCTGCCGCCTCCTTGTGAACTGCTGGAGTTCGTTCCTCCTGCTGCTGCTACAGCTGCTGCATCACCCAACTTTTTTATTTGTTTTGTTCTTTAAACACACACACACACACACACACGCACACGGATAGGTAGCTACTTAGCCAGAGCTCGAAGACACAGATGGCGGAGGCACGCTTTGCGGCGCGGCCCACGGCCGCTCTCCATCACGTGGGCTTCGAGGTTGACACCAGCAGGAAGCAGGCTCAGCTCTCTGTAAGCAGCAGTGGCCTCGTGCTCTATATCCCGCATCCGTACTTCATTATAAAGAACATGCGCCGTTCCTTTTGGCATGGAATCGACAAGGTTCAGTATGCACTATACCCAGTTCCGCTGTCCGTCGTCACGGCGTTTGCATTTGGAGTATTCGTATGGGTCCTCCGCTCCCCGTCTGACTCATGGATTCGCACCAATGCGTTGTCAGAGCTGCTCTGGCGCCTCGATGAACACAACCCCATCGCGAGGCGCATTGACCCTCGCTACCGCCTGCCGGCGCTCTTTGCGAATGCCGCAATTGGTTGCATCACACTCTTCACCGCGGTGCAGCGCTTCGCCCTCCGGCAGGTGCTGAAGTACAACGGCTGGCTATACGAGGGTCGCAGGAAAAAAAGTTATGCGACAATAGCCTGGTCGTTCATCCTCAAAACGCTCTTCTTCCGCAGCCTTGAGCGGACAGAGGCGTACAGCAGCTGTCTGCCGGCGCAGCCGCTGCCGGACCTTGAGATGACGGTGCAACGCTTCATGCAGTCGGTCGCGCCGCTGTACGAGGGACAACCCGTGGAGTGGCAGCGGCTCAACAGGTTGGCGGGGGAGTTTGTGCAGGGTGAGGGGCGGCGGTTCCAGCGCCTTCTGAAGCTGAAATACATGTTCGCTGAGAATTACATGGCAGACTGGTGGCTTAAGTATGTGTATCTTTCTCAGCGGGAGAGCCTGTGCATCAACTCCAACTGGTTTGGCCTGATGTTCGCCAAGTATGTGCCGACCTCGCGGCAGGCTTCACGTGCTGCTGCCGCGGTGTACAATCTTGTACGCGTGAAGAAGCGCCTCGATAAACGCACGTTCCCGCCACAGTTCGGTGGCCTCATCCCGTTTGAGATGGACCAGTACCGCTACGTGTTCAACACCACCCGCGTTCCTGGGCGCGAGATGGATTTACTGATGCAGTACGAGGGGACGAAGCACATTGTGGTGATTTCCAAGGGCCGCTTCTATAGCCTGGAGGTGCTGCACCCGGTGACAAACCACCAGCTCTCGCCCTACCAGCTGGAACTGGCGTTGGAGTCGATTCTGCAGTCTGATGATGAGATGGACCCAATCGAGGCGCTCATCCCGGCATTCACTGCCGCCCCACGTGCGGAGTGGGCTGATATACGCGACAAGCACTTCGTCAACAACGCCTACAACGTGAAGCCGCTGCGGGTGATTGAAGAGGCCATCTTTGTTCTCTCCCTTGATGACGTCGCGCCGACCTCAATTAACGAGGAGGCAATGCTATACCTCTGCGGCAACGGCCACAACCGGTGGAGCGACAAGAGCTTCAACGTCATTGTATTGGAGGATGGCCGCTGCGGCGTGCACGTAGAGCACTCGTGGGGCGACGCGCTGACGCTTGCCCACGTGCTGGAGCACTTCAGTGTATCGGACGAGCACCGCGAGTTGTACACGGAGGATGGCCACGTGAAGAAGCTCGCTGAAGACGAGGCGGCGCTGGCAGCAGGCAAGTTTAAGGTGTTCCCCCCCAATCGCATCCGCTTCACCATCGACAAGGAGATGAAACAAAGCATCCGCACTGTTCACGAACGGTACTTACACGAAGTGCAGGACGTCGATCTCGACATCTGCCGCTTCGCCGAATACGGTAAGGATATGCCCAAGAAGAACCACTGCAGCCCAGACGCGTGGGTGCAGATGGCGATGCAGCTCGCGTACTTCCGAGACCAGGGACGCTTTGACCAGACGTACGAGGCGGCCTCGCTGCGCATGTACCGCAAGGGGCGCACCGAAACCATCCGCACCGTCAGCGCCGAGTCGTGCGCGTTTGTGCGGGCGATGCAGCAGCCGTCGCTGAGTTCGGCGGAGAAGTTGCGGCTGCTGCGCGTGGCGTGTGAGCGCCACCAGCTGACATCGCACGACGCGGTGGCCGGGCGCGGCGTGGACCGGCACCTCTTCGCACTCTACTGCGTGAGCGCCGCGTACGAGGTGGTGTCGGAGTTCTTACAGGCGGCGCTGCGGCCGAAGTGGAGGCTCAGCACGTCGCAGGTGCTCACGCGGCAGATACCAGCGGAGTTCCACGCGAAGGACGATGTGCCCTTCGAGACGCCCAACGGCGGCTTTGGCCCGGTCGCGGACGACGGTTACGGTGTGTGCTACTGCATTTACGGCGAGCGGCTGCTGTACTTCAGCATCACATCGAAGCACAGCTGCCCCATGACCTCGTCGAAGCGGTTTGCGGAGCACATCACCGAGGCCCTGCGTGACATGGCTGCGATTGCAAACGCCAAGTGAGCCTGGTGAAGCTTGCAGTAGCAAGTGCAGCGGCAGTAGCGCTACTAGTAATATTAGTAGTATTAGTAGTAGTACAACCAAGTAGGTGCAGTGGCCATAGCAGGCAGTGTGAGATTTCCTTTTGGTCTCGTTTCTCTGTTGTCTTTTTTTGTTTGCCCCCTTGTAGGCGGCCGGCCGTGTCTGTGCCCGCACAAAAGCGGATATATACAAGGAGAATGGGGGAGTGATGGACACACATACACACCCAAGTGTGTGTGCCCGAATACTTTCCGTGTGTGGGTGGAGACCAAGAACGAATGCCACTTCTAACTGTTACTGATACAAACGTTTACTTCTCTTCTTGCTTCTACAGTGGCTTCTACCCATCTTGCCTTTCGCTCCGTGTTTGTAGATGACTTTTTCGAGTTGGGGATAATACGGCGGAGGGCGTTGCTGGTGTTCTTTTCACCGCATCTGATTTTGATCCTTTTCTGTTTTTTTTTTGTTTTTTTTTGTGGTATATTTATTTTTATATCTCTTTGTCTGTCTGTCTGGTGGCCGTAACACTGAGCGAATGCGGGAAGAAGAAACAAAATAGTTTTTAAGAGTGCGAGCGGGCGAGTGCCGGTGTCATGCCGGGTTGCAGCGTAGCAAAAACGCGTCTCGCCAACACGGGTGTCTCTGTTTCCCACCCTCCTCTCGGTCTGCCCGCTGCTGTGGTGGACGCACGGGAGGAGCGGGAGGGCGATGGTGTCTTAACAAGTGACGAAGCCTGCATGGCTGTTGCTCTCTTTCTCTCTCTGTTGCACACACGATGCTCGTGTGGCTGCACCTATTCTCTATTCTCTCTTCGGTCTGTTTTTGTTGCTGCTTCTACGACGGCAACACAGCGCGACGGGAGGCTCGGCACTGCGTAGGCGCCATGTCGCGCGAGATGGAGCAGGTGGAGGTGGGCAGCCGCATCACTGCGCCGGGCTTCATAGGCAGTGGTGACTGCAGGTACGTGTACGTGCGCTACCTTGCGCACGGCGGCTGCGGCGAGACGTGGGAGATAAAGGACGCCGCTACCGGTACGCCATACGCGCTGAAGATCACACCGCTTAGGAGCTGCTCTCCCTCAGCGCTGATGCGGGCGCGGACGGAGGTGCGCTGCTTGGAGTCTGTAAACCACTTTGCGTGCATTCAGCTGCACGACAAGCTCGAGACGGAGTCGTACCTGTTCCTCGTGATGGAGTATTGTGATGCTGGCGACCTGCGCTTCCAACTGCGCGGCGGGGCAACGCTGCTGGAGTACCAGATCACGTACATCATGCTCCAGGTAATCCTTGCCCTTCACTACATGCACACCAAGCGGAAGATGCTCCACCGCGACCTCAAGCCGGCGAACGTGCTGCTCAAAACAAAGGGCCTCGTGAAGATCGGTGACTTTGGCCTTAGCAATATGTACGACACGATACACGGCGAGGTGGGCCGTACCATCTGCGGCACCCCCGCGTACGTGGCACCGGAGCTGTGGCGCAGCGAGCGTTATGGGGTGCCGGCCGACATGTGGTCGCTTGGCGTCATGCTGTACGAGGCGATGGCCGGGCGCCTGCCCTTCGAGGGATCCAAGTACGAGGAGCTGCGGCGCAGGGTGCTCAACGAGGCGGTGCCGCCGATCGAGACGCCGTACAGCGAGGACCTGAAGCGCATCGTCTATGCGCTGCTGCGCAAGGCGCCGGCGGAGCGACCAGACACCACGAAGCTGCTTAGCGAGCCGCCCATTGTCGCCGCGCTGAGCAGCTTCCCACAGGTATTGCGTGCCTCTAACGTAGAGGATTCGCTGCTGCAGCGCGTGTTATATGACATCAGCCCCGCACAGCTGCAGCCGCTGCCGCGCGTCGACCGGGCGGTGACGTTCTCTGGAGCCGTGTGGAAGTTCAAGCCACCGCACGACTACCAGGAACGCTATATGGAGCTGGTTGACGGCCAGCTGATGCTGCTGCAGCGCCAGGGCGCTCGGGTCGGCGACAAGGGCTGTATCCCGCTCCAGCAGGTGGAGCAGGTCGCTTGCATCGACGGCGACCACGTAGCGCTGAGGCTGTCGGACACTGACTGGCTGTTCTTCCGCACACCTCAGGCGCCGCAGTGGGAGGAGCGTCTGCGGGCCGCGCTGCGGCTATAGACAGACGCACACACGCGTACACGCCTATATACAAATATGCCGACAGCGACAAGCGGCGGAACCCCGCGCGCTGCCCGGCTCAGCGACGTGGCGAAGGGCTCTTCTCTCGTGTGCAGGGGAGCTGAGGGGGAGGCGAGGCGAAGGGGGAAGGAACAGCACGAAGGAGGAAAAAAAAAAATGGGATGGCGAAGGAAGGAGGAAATAAACCAAAAACAAAAGAAATCATAAAAGAACAACAAGAGGAAAAAATAAGCACAAAAAATGGCTTGAAAAGTGAACAAGCCGAAAGGAACAGTGAGGCAGTAGTGACGAAGAAAACGAGGCGCAAACGGAAAATCACACATAGGCACATATATATATATATGAACCCAGTGGGACGCTTGCACTCCCCCGATGTGCGGGGCGGCTCACGACCTTCAGTGGGGCCGCGCTGGAGCCAGTGCCTTTTCTCACCCCCCCTCCCTTATTCCTCTTCGTCACCGGACTCATACGAGGGATGTCTTCCTTGCCCGGATATTACAAATCCCCCCGAGAAACAGAATGCACGCACAATAAACAAGAAATAACGAAAAGAAATGCCTGCGCCACACACTGGCAAGGTGACAGATTTACACCCCGACTCGGGCTCAAGTACAAAAAACTTGCGGAACGGGCGCCAATAAGCGAAGTAAAAAATAAACGAGGATAGAACAGGTAGATACGATGGTGACAGACAGACCCGTGCAAGCAATTCTGTGTCTCCCCCCCCCCNAAAAAAAAGGGAACAGCGGGAGGAAAATGTTTTGCCCTTGATGCCGGCACATTTTTATTTTATTTTACTCGTTACGCTAAGTCTTCTGTCTGCTTTTATTGTTTTGCATTGCCTTTGTGCTTTTTTTTTTTCTTACTCTCTCTCTCTCTCGCTGCTGCTGCTGCTGCTGTCTGTATCCTGTCGCCTCACCAAAGCGTGTGCTGCTGCTGCTTTCCCACACGTATCGCTCTCCCGCCACCGTCCACTTTCTTTTCCACCTGTTAGTTTCTAGCGCACCACATGTCGTACCTTGTGGAGGAAGAAGAGAGGGAGCGGAAGCGCGAAGAACAGCGGCGTGTGTCGCGGCAGCAGGTCATCGAACATGTAAAGAAGAATCTCCTCTACACCGCCTTTGACGTAAAGTGGGTGCCGAACAGCGCGTCCTTCGCCGTGGTAGGACAATACCCAAACAATCAGGGCGCCATATCGCTGCTGCAGCTCAACAAGGGCGAGCTGCGTGTCGAGCGCGAGATCAAGACAAAGATGCCCATCAAGTGCTGCACGTTTGGCCACAACTCCCCGCAGCAGCAGTCCGTCATCACGCTCTGCACGGGAGACTTCGCTGGCGGCCTCTCCGTGTGCGACGTGGAGCGGCTGGACGGGGGCAGCGGCGACGCGGTCTTCCACGTGCCGCACGCGCACGAGAGCATCATCAACGCCGTTGACGGCGCGCAGCACAGCGGCCCGCCGGAGATCGCGAG
>NW_008825740.1:22589-30308 GCF_000691245.1 Trypanosoma grayi | reverse complement strand
GGCGGGCCTCACTGCCCCACGCCAGGTCCTACGGCAACTCCCCTGCAACAACGCGTGTGGGTTCGCCGGCCCCTCTGCCGCAGGCCACTGAGGCGAGTGACGCAAGGCAACTTCTGAAGCGTTCGCGGTCGACGTCGCAGTCGATGCCACGCACCAGACATGCGCGCTTCTCCCACTCGCGCAGCAACGGTGAGCACGTTGGCGAGCGCAAAGCTCCCTTCATGTGCAGCGGGTCACCGATGAGGCACCGCGTCTCGCCGCTCAAGCAACTGTCGTCACACACCCCACTCTCACCTGCGCGGAGTGACGACAACAGCCGTACACTAGTCGAGGTGCTGGCACCTGCGCTGCGCGCGGTGGAGTCGGATAATGCGGCACACCCTCTCCCTGCGTTTACACTGCCGATGTCCACGGACGCCAAGCACGTGGAATGGCGAGAGGCGACGGAAGCGACACTGCCTGTGGCAACGGTGGAGGACAAGAAAGAAGAAGAGGAAGAGGAAAACTTCTCTTTCCGCATCAGTGAGTTCCGCATGCCACGCACCCCGCAACGCCGCTCCAGCGTGGTGGCAGCCTCCCTATCCCCTCTGCCGCAGCACGCCACAGCTGCCCAACGGGCGGCAGAGGCGGAACTGCACGCCACGAACGATGACGAACGTTGTTTGGTGGCCACCAATGATGATGACGAGGCGTTGCCACACCCGGCTGTTGCGGAGGAGTCGCCAAGGCGACGCGCAGAGGAGGAAGATTTTGTCGAGGTGAATCCCACACAGAACGACGCTGTTGCGGCTTCTGTCTCCGCCAATGAGGAAGAAGTGGTGGAACTAGAGAAAGAGGATGGAGCATCCACTGCCACTGGTGTTTCTCTCGATGACATGAAAGAGCGCGCCGAGGAGGACGTCGCAGAAACATACGGGGATGATGCTATCCACTCCGCCACACAGCCCGTACCAACCCCATTGACAGAAGATGTTGCTGTTACATACGTACAAGAGGTGGCTGGAGCGTCGGCGTTCAGTTCACACGCGTACGAGTGCAGCTCCACGACGACAGAGTCACCAGACAAGGAAATCGTGGAAAGCGAACGTCGTCAGCTTTTGTTTGACTACGATGATGAAACGCTACGGGAGAAGGAAACAGAGGCGGAAGTTCCTCTCGCAACACTTACGGCGGTGGAATGCGTGGCGCCTACACCCGTGCCTGAAGTGGACAGCTGCGTTCAATCACAGCAGTTCTACGAGTGCATCAGTGCCCCATCGACGCCCAGTTTACAACTGCTTGACACGTACCACCAGCTGGAGGCGACGCGGCGAGAGATGGCGGTTTCCATCAGCTATCAGCGCGCCACGCTCCGCGTGGAGGGGCGGCGCGGCAGTTTAGTTTTGGTCTCAGGCGACCTGCCAGCGCCCTACACTCCATCCATTCAGCAGCCGCACACGCCGACCCCGTCGGAGGCGCCGAGGCGGCACACCCCCACGCCGCCGCCGCCGCCGCCGCCGATGTCGTTCTCGCAGGGCACGGCGACAACAATGGCGCCGGGGATGTCACTGGAGGTGTCACCGATGCCACGGCCGGTTACGCTGCGCTCTCAGCTTCCCTCCCCTGTACGTGGTCAGCAGGCGGCGGTGTCAGCCCCCTTTTCGATGAGCCCGCGCGAGGGTCGCTCCACGCCGTATCCTCACACCCCTTTGGCTGATATTACTGCAGCCGAAGATGGAGATGTACGCAGGGAAGAGCCGATGGACGGATGCACGCCAAACAGTGCAGTCCGCTCCCTCTCCCGGTCGCTCACCAACAGAAAGTCAGTGGTTGAGCGGCTGATGGAGTGCTGTCCGTCGGATGTACGTGAGGAAGCAGAGCTCCTCATTGCCGCTGATGCCTCAGTGACTCGCACCCCGTCGCGGACCCTCGGCAGCGGACAACTCTCGGAGGTATTAACAGATAACTCCTCCATCTCACAGCGCGTTGCGGCACGCCCACGCAAGTATTACTACGACTACACATACTGGGAACGTCATCTGCATGATACCACAACCAAAAGTGCACAGAAAAATCAACGGAAGGCGAAAAAAGCTGCGAAAAAGGCGGCTGCCCGAATGGCAAAGAAGGAGAGAGAGGCACAGCTGGAGCAGCTGAACACGCAGCAGCAGCAGACCGTTGAATCTGACGCCGAGGCACAGACATCATCCACGGTAGCTGCTGCACCATCGCTGAGGAACTCGATGCCAAACCTCCCCCATGTCACCACCAAACGTTCTTCACAGTCACACCACAGAAGGAATTCGTCGTCGTTCCGGCCGTCGTTGAAGAATGTTGTGTCGAGAAAGAATCGCGAGAGAATTCTGCTCCGCCAGCGCCGTTTTAAGAGACGTCACACAAAATAGCAGCAGGAGGAAAGTGTTTCCCACTCACACAATTCTTTTTTGTTTTTGTTTTCTCTNGATACTTTACGGCACCTCTTTCTCCTTGCCTTCTCTCTCTCTCTCTTTTCGGCGCCGCTCTATTATGCTCGAGATAAAGGGGACGAGAAGCACAGAAACCGCGTCTCTGAGCCATTTGGCTTTGTTCTTGTTTCGTCGTGTTGAACAAAGGCGTGCGCACAGGCGTCGTGTGCTTCGTGCGTCCGCGGCACTTTGAAACCTGGGAGAGCTTGGGGCGGGGAGAAGAAAATGAGATAAAAAAAAAGGCATTGGGGTGCACTTCTTTTGTTGTTGTTGTTTTTTTTTTGATTTCTTTACTGTTTGTTTTGTGCGAGTTCTCTCTGAGTTTAATGTTTGCCAGTTCACTGATAGATCACGAGGAGAGCAAAGCGGAGGAAATAAACAAGATTCATAACTCCTAACGGAAGCAAACCAGAGAAGTAGATTACTAGAGAAGAAATCACATAAACGTAATAGAGTGAGTGTTGCCAGCAGCGGCATTGAGTGGCTCCATGCAGCCCGTTTGTTCTCCCTTATGAAGTGACATGTCCTTTCTCTTGCAACATTTGTAACAAAAGTATGACTGTTCTGTAGGCCGCAAAGAAGGAATAGAGAAGGTGCTTGAGAAACATTGAGAATTGATGCGGCGCTGTTTCGTGGACGCCGTTCGTCGATTCGCAGCACCGTTGGAGTTGCAGTGTTGCACTGCGTCTTCAACAAACGGTGGGACCCCAAACTTTGCACGAAATACGAGTTCTAAGGGGACTGCGTCCTTTGGGATAGACCCTAGCAAGCTGGACCTCGCACTGAATCTCCACGAGGCGGATTTTGGAGCAATGGTAAAGGCGACGAAGGCCGCAATGGCGAAGGATAAACATCACAGAGAGGCGATTGCGGGTGAGGTGTTTATTGGGAATGACGCAACAGCCGAGGGAGAGGCAGCCCCTGCTCATGCTTCAGCTACTGCATCACCAGCGCGACTAACTCTGGCCACGCCGGCTTCTGCCGCCGCCACGACCACCAGCAGCAGCGGCAGCGGCGGTGATGACGGTAACGCGTGGATGATGAGCCGTACCGTGCGTGGGATCGTCGGTGCTGGGGCTGCGCACGACACAAACTCTTTGCATGTCGTGAAGCAGCAGCGCAAGGCAGAGGGAGCACGGTATGGTCTCATGGATAGTCTACGTGATTGTCTCCTCGCAGGGAACTGGGAAAGAGGCATGCGTCTATTTGAGACTGCTCTTGAGACGGGCTGCAAAAGTGTTCAGGACACGGCGCTGGCCACTGAGTCCGCAGAGAGTGAAGGGAAGGAGACCCTTGAAACACTACGTCGCATTAACGCCACCACACCAACGAACGCAGTTTCCATGAACTTGCCGACGCATCGTGGCATACTACGGTGGGGTGGTGGGCATTTTTACATGTTGCTGAAACTGTTACTTAGCAAGCACCGTGTGACCGAAGCTGAAAGAGTCTGGGATGTGATGAAGCGTATTGGCTTTGTTGAATTTCACATGGATGCGCGGACGATAAACCAATGCATTGCAATGGCGCGCCGTACCACATCATCGGATATCATTTCCCCTCTAACCGACACCAAGAAATACACTGAGGATGGGGAAAAGGCCTTCCGTAGGACATTTGTGCTGGAACTGGAGGACTGGGCAAAGAAAAAGGGATTGCAGCTTGATGGGCGCAACAAACACGCCGCCCAAGCTGCCCGTTTCGCTGATGCACTTAAAAATGAAAATCGAGAAGGCGACGGGAAAAGCAGCGACACCGCAATCAACGGCGAAGGACTCAAGGTTGGAGATTTTGGAGGACTTCTGCGGCGTTGTACTTCGGAAGAGTCGACGGCCCGTGTACTGCATATGATGGAAAAACTAAAGGTGCCACGGAAGGGCAACATCTATAGTTCCCTTATTGCCGCGCTACGGCAGCCGCACTACTGTTTAAATGGCAACGACAAGCGCCTTGATGGCACAGTCACAAAGGAGGAGTATGATGCACACAGAAGGAAACGACTGGAACGCGCACGTCAATGGTATGAGGAGTGCCCCGAAAGTGAACGTACAGCTGATGTCTACAATGAGATGCTTCATATCACTCGCGGAGGCGATGAGGAGGATTCGGGGTTTGAGCGTCTTCTTGTTGAGTTCCGTGGTGTACCGTTGTTACTATCGGCTGGTTCGCCACCAGCAGGTGACAATGCAAGTGGGGAAAGCGAGGACACTACGAGAGGTAAACAACAGCGTCCAACACTCAAACCACCGCAGTGGCGGACTCCTCCTAATGGCCGCACCTACGAGATTTTAGTACACCGCAGTCGGCATCTGCAGGATTGGCCAGTAATGTGGGCGTTGTATGACGAAATGATGGAGTGGCATGTGGTGGGGACAAAAAGGTTGTATGAAACACTGCTTGAGGTAGCGGGGCACCATCCACCCCAAGGGATGGAGCCGCACTCAATGGTAATGGAGCTCTACGAGGATATGAAACGTCGCGGTATTGATGTCACAGGTATAAAGAGCACTGTTAGCGTAGTGAATGCGTGGTCTGCCACTCGCCGCAGACGACGGTGGTGATGACTGTCAGTATCACTGCTGTCACTTGTGAGGGATGAGTGATTTATATATTCTTTGGTGGTGTCGAGGGAGTCTGTTGAGTTAAATGAAACGTTTTTGGTCAAGAGAGAATCGAAATAAAATAAAAAAATAATCAAATGGGTGTAGTTTCTTTAATTGCTTTTTTTTTTCTTTTTGGGGTGCTTTTCTTTTTGACCACTGCGTGTGCTCTGTTTAGCAGGAAGAACACAAAAAGAAAAAGAGCACACCAGTAGGGGTGGGTGCTGCGTTTAGGTGATTCCACATGGCCGCTCTTGAGTCGCTCAACTTTGACAGCGATGCCGCCGTTCATTATATTCACTGCGTCCTTTCGAATGCCCCGTTTGACCTGAACGTGTCGGAAGTGGCTCCAATGATCGTTCCCAAACCGGGAACCGACGCTGCAAAGCAGCTCCAAGCTGTGGGCTGCCGCATTGTCCCACACCGGCTCCAAATGTATAAGGAGCCACTGGAGAAGAAGTTTGGTTTCGTTACATTCTTTATTCACCAGTCGTCAGAAACCACTGAGCTTGAGGAGGAGGTGCATCAGCGGATTCTGCTCTGGATCCGTCAAGATCTGACTGAGCAGTTGGCAGCCATCAAGGTAAGTGTTGACTTGGGGCAGCCGCCTGAGTGCTATTCCTCTTTTCCTTTTCTACGGGCCCTGCAACAGCAATGCTCATTTTTGGACGCCACACACGCCAAGGACCCACGGAAGCTGGAGACCTTTCTCTTGTCTAAGGTCACATTTTACGACAAGGCGCGGAATGCAGACAAGAACAACAGGAGTACGTTGAAAAGGGAAGGTAAAGAGGCGGGCAAGGAGGATGTATGGCAAACTGTCGGCCTATTGCGTATTTCATCGTTGTTCCCAAGAGAACTGCTGTGGTTGGGGCGCGAGCATAACCAGTTTCCGCCCATTATAATAACGAACAAAGATATTTCCACTGCTACGTGTAACCCGGGGGCATTGCATGCATTCCTTAAGGGCGCACTTCTCCCACTGTTTGATGTGGTACCATGACTCCTCAGTTTTGTTGTTGTTGTTGTTATCCTCATCCAGTAGTATTACTTTTTTCGTTGTTTTTTCTCATTACCTGGAGGTATTGTTCCCCGGCATAACGCAACAAGCTACTAGGCTTCTGTGTGTGTGTGTGTGTGTAGAGTTGCAGGTGCGTATGCGTGCTTCACTGCACCACGCTGTGTGAGTGTGTTTGATTGTGGATGTGTGTGCCTCTCTTGTTTTTGTCTCATTTCTGTTGTCTGGTGTCAAACAAAAAAAAAGGGGGGAATACGCCATCATTCTCTAGTAAAAGAACACTTGTGCAACAAGATGCAGCGGTTTATTTCTGAATCAACAGCGGAACAGGTTGCTGCTGCAATCGAACTCCCTGACAGTCTTATCGATGCCTTCTCTCGGGCGACGTATGCCACTGTTGGGCCATCCGCGGATGCTTTTGCGGCATTTGCGAAGTCATATCTCCCCGAGGTAGATTCCTGGGTTGCCGCATTTGAGGCAAGACGCCACCCATTCGCAGGCAAGTTGCCATTCTTGAATTTCTGGTATGTTGCGTTCAGTATACTCTGTTACTTCGCCTGTGTCGTTGTGCTGCTGGTCATCTCAAAGATATTGGGAAAAGGCAAATACCGATTGCTCCTCCTCGCGCACAACTTATTTCTCTACGCATTGTCGCTCTACATGAGTGTTGCAATATTTGTTAGTGCACGCGCGGCTAACTACTCCCTGTGGAACAATGCAGCTGGAGAGAGCCATGCGGAATGGCGACTAGCAAAGCTTCTCTGGCTCTTCTACATGAGTAAGGTTCCTGAGTGGGTGGATACATTTGTCATGTGCCTGAAGCGGAACACCCATCAGATCACTTTTCTACATTTGTACCACCACTCCAGCGTCTTCTTACTCTGGTATGTTACCTGCGCTCTTGCCCCGGGTGGCGAGGCATACTGGAGCGCCCTGGTAAACTCCTCCGTGCACGTCATTATGTACGGATACTACTTCCTCACTACCCTTTTTGAGGAGGGGAAAATCAGACGCTTCTTGAATCGGTTTAGGTTTTTCATAACAAAGGGTCAGATGGTGCAGTTTGGTGTGAACTGCATACAGTCTGTGTATGACCTATACATCGTTCCCCGTGAGAAGCTTAACTATGATGCGGGTCTTCTGCAGGTCCTCTTTGTGTACATGCTGACACTCCTGGTCCTTTTTGGAAACTTCTTGCTCACCGCACCCAAGCGCGATAATGCTCCAGTACATCTGAAGCCAGCGCGGTCCCGCGGCGAGCCCTCGAAGACGAAGAACGGCTCCAGCGCGAAGGCGAGCAAGAAGCATCCGGGTCCAGCGTATCAATTGAAGGAGCAACCTGTCTTTGTGGACTCCAGGAAGAGTCAGGGTCGTGCTGGACGAGGGGGGAAAAACAAGAAGAACTAGAGGGGATGGGGGCAGCAAACAGCATTGGAGGTCTGGAAGACTGTATGGCTCGCAGTCTCACTGAGTCCACCAAAGACACTTGCTACCAACAAGGAAGGTAGGCAATGGATATATAACTACACTGTTCGCTTGGTAAGAAGGAAAAAAAAAACATCTTTGTATTATTAAATATATGACGTTGACCGAAAGGGAGGCTCGTGGAGCGGAGTCACTCTGCTTAACATCGTTGTGGGCCCTACCGAAAAAAAAA
>NW_008825740.1:0-22390 GCF_000691245.1 Trypanosoma grayi | reverse complement strand
GGCGGCAGATAGAGTTGGAGACATCCGCCGCTGACCGCCTCTCCTGCAGCCGACAGCACCCTTTCAGGCGGGATAACCTGCAAGACGGCCAGCTGGTGTGGATCGCCCAGACAGACACACCGTTCAACGACAAGGGGAAAGCCTCCCGCCTCGCCCGCGGCGAGAAGCACCCGTTTTCGCCACAGGAGGCAAAACTCTTCAACCACACGCCCTACGAACACGGCTTCCGCGAGTACGTGTACGAGGGGCAGCTGCGGCGCCTGAGGGAGACGGATGACCTGACGGACCCCCGTGGTGCGATGCGGCAGGGAAGCGGCACAATCTTCTACCCCAGCGGCACGTTGTACGAAGGCAAGTGGCACAACAACAGGCGCGAGGGTATTGGCTGCCTCTCCAGCCCCAAGGGGTACCAATACTCGGGGGAGTGGCGTGACGATGTGCCTCACGGGGAGGGTTACGAGGTGTTCGCATGCCGAGTGGCGATCGACGCGCGCTACGAGAACGGAGTCCCGGAGGGAATGGGCGCCATGCTGTATAATCCAAAGCTGAACGCATACCGTTACGAGGGTGATTGGCATAATGGCCGACGACACGGAAAGGGAGTCATATTCTACGCCAATGGAGATACATTTGCTTGTATATTTAATCATGGAAAGCGCCATGGACGTGGTGTGACGACACAGGCTGTTAATGGGCGAGTGATTCAGTACGAAACTGAGTGGCGTGATGACAAATTAATCAGTACCCCAAAGTTGATTTCAAAGGCACTTCATACAAGTAAGCCCGTGTCATTCATTCCATATAGGACAAAAGGATATTTGACTGCCACTGACATCACAAAATGGGCGGTGAAGGATGAGGCACTTGACCTTACTTACGATCATTTTATGCAGCTAAAGCTTGGCTTTGAATCATTGGATGTGGTGGGGTGCGGCTTTCTTCCACTAAATGAATTGCATGCGGTATGGCCAGAGAGTAATATGGATATGTTACAGAAGTTGGAGGCAGACGGTAAAGATAGCGTTCAGTTACTCGACATCTTTGCTGGATGGTATCCCAACATGTCGGGACATGACATTGCACGTTTCATGCAAGAGTTTATCTCCCCCACTGAATTGCTGCGGCTTAGGGGATGCCTGAATGGCGTAGAGGATGCTGACGGCATTGGGTACTACCATGTCGTTGGCGATACTTCCCCGTTGAGCAAAGACGGGGATCAGCGGCCACCACTGCACCTGCGGGAACTTGAGGTGAACCAGCACCGCATCGGCGGGGAGAAGTTCACGGCGGCAAACTACGCAGCGGCATGCCAGCTGCACGACCCCCCACACTTCCTTGATGTGCTGGAGGTGTGGTACCCAAATATACTGCGCGTCACTCTGGAGCAGTATGAAATAGAAGAGATTGGTACAGACATTATTGACGCGATACGAGTAGACTTCAACCGTTATACACATGAAAGCGATAGTCGTGGTGCCTATCTTTTGATTGACGAGTTTGTTCAAGCAGAGGCCAGATATCGGGAGCGCCTACTTGCAGCACATCATAGCGTTCCAAAGAGTACGACAGCTGTACAGCTGATTTCCCCCACTCTCTCGACTCCAAGGCAACTTCCTGTTGGTCTGCCCATCGAGAATGCCGTCGAGGCTGACATGCGGCGAGGTTTTCTGAAAGGTACTGTTATGTGGGTTCTTGGCAATCGCATACGCATCAGCATACCTCTTCTTGTTGAGATTGAGAATTTTTACGTGAGCCGTGCAGGTCAAATCAGGCTTGACGAGCTGCTTCGCTTCTGTTTCCCCAACGTTGCTTGTCTGCGAACGCAAGAAGCCCTCCTTGGGCAGTTCAGCCAGACACCTTGCCTGTGCAGCTTGTGCAAGACCGTCTTGGAGATGTGAGAACAGCATACACACACAAAAAAAAAAAGAGATCACTACTTATCGTTATCGATGTGAGCTGTCTGATAGTTTTTGTTTTGTTGTCACCCTCGTTGTTCGTTTCTGTGCGCAGATACTGAAGATGATTTTTTTAATTCTTATTTTCTTTTTTTTGTTCTTGTGGGGGGGGGCGCCCTTCTTCATTATCTCTTTTTTTTCCGGCTTTCTGCATTGGGGCTTCAAGGCACTGAGTTCAAGGTGTGGGGGGGGGATCTATGAAGCCGATAGAAATTCCTGTCTTCTTCACTGACGCTGGGCCACCTCCAAGCTTTGAGTACTTATTCGTTTGGACCCTTCTCTTGGCGGTGTCGTTTGCCATATTCGGTGTGGCACGGTCTGCTGTGCGCGTCGCAGAATCATTGCCTGCTGTAATAAAGGAAACGGGACAGTCGATGCAGTGGTGGGTCCGACAACTTCACCTCTGTATGGTCTCGTGGCTGCTATTCTATGTGGTGCACCGACTATTTGCCTACGTTCTCCTCCCGTCCCAGGTGCTTGGACGACTGCACATGTTGCCGCTTTCCGATGGCGTATTTGGGAGGTGGGTGGGTGTCCTCCGCCCCGCCATCTTCTGCGGGGAGTCTGACAGAAGTGACGATGGCAGCTGCGCGGATGGAGAGTTACCGCTTGGTGTAGTGGCATCGGATACCACAACTGGAAAATGGGCAGGCTCTATGAGAAACGAAGAATGGAGGCAGTGCCAATATGTAGCGCTTGCAGCGTTTGTGACGACGATGTGCATTGTGTTGTCGGTTTGCAATGCTTTCTCATGCTTCCTGTTGCAAGTATGCAACGACGAATCAGATGGTACTGAGGATGATACCACCAGCGAAGAGGTCATATCTTCGGGAAGTGACGAGGAATTGTGGTGGGACATGGGGGAGCCAGATGATGCATGTCTCACCAGCCCAGAGGCGGAGTCGGCGGAGGAGCGGTGGAGGGAAATGGCGGTGGAGGAGAGAAGCGCCCAGCGCTGTCAAAACAAACAGAGCGGCATGGGAGATCTTCTGCAGACGTGCTGGCCTGTTCTTCTTGCGGTGAGTTACGCCGGTCTCTACGCCCACACGGGCAGCATGCCGCTTCTGATGCGGTGGGTTTACCCTTCCTGTGTAATGATGGTGACGCTCTTTGCTATGACTGTGTGAGCAACTCTCTTTCCCCCAACGATCCTTCTCCTTCGTGAGAGAGAAAAAGAGCGTGTGGGTCTATTTGGACTTTTTTCTCCTTTTGGATTGTCCCACCTTGCCTCATCTTACTGACAAGAAAAAAAAGGTGAGTACTTGTGTGCCTTACGTTACAGCGCTCTTTTAGTTGCTGTTGATATTGTTTGCTTGTTTTTCTGCTCCTTTGAGTGGGTTTTGCGATTAGAAAGCTGTACGTGCGTGTGGGTGTGGGGAGAGAAAGAGAGAGAGATACTCCAGAAGGTGTAAGGCGGAGGAGATTGGCGCTGTGTCTGTGGGTGACTGCGTTCTTCCACCACATACATGATGCTGGACGGCACTGGCCGGACAATGGCGCAGGGGGATTCTCTGTACGAGTCTCGCCCTACGGATGCGACTGGGTACAACTGCAACCAGCGTGTATGGCTCTTTCTCTGCCAGACTGCCACCTTCATCTGGAAAGAGTACCTTGATCGCGTGCGGCATCCTCGCAGAGCTGTAGCAGAGCTCTTGGCACCTGCACTGGTGGTGGCTATGCTGCTGTACGCTGTGAACTTGAGCCCGGTTGTTTGGGTCGAGCCTTTTCAATACACCAGTCTTCCGACAGCAACATTTTCTGCGGGCATTCCGAATGAAAGCGCCATTGCGCCTACGTGGAGGAGTAACTTTGAGTCGGTGGGAAAGTGGCGCGATGTCTTTGAGGAGCTGAACATGACCTCGTTTTTCTTCGATTATGCCCTCTCAGTGGCAAGTATGCGCAACGTTACATCCTTTCATACTTCCACTAGCCGTTCCAACGACGCGTGGTCAGATTCGTGGTCAGAGGATGATGTGGTGCGCACGCTCCTGACCAACCGTTACGCTGCCGCGCCCTTCAAGGTGCCTACGCTGGATGGGTACGCCGCGATGCTTGCGGCTGCGCAGGTGGCGATTGGGGAACGGGGGATGAAGCGCGCGATGCGCAGCGATGCACTCATCCGCTTCATTCTCCGCTTTGGGAAGTTGGCGTTCGCCGTGGGTGGGGGCGGCGGTGACGATCTTGCCCGCGCCGCGGAGAAGATTGTCGAGTACCTTAATGCGACGACCAAGTCGTTCAATTCCATGGTGCTATGCAAGTCAAGCATTCTCGCAAGAAATGAGGACGGTTGCGTCTTTGATAGTGTGGAAAAGGCGTCACCACTTTTGGCAGACTACATGCAACAACAACAGCTGCAGGGGCAACGGGAAGAGTTGGTGTGGGCAATTGTGCGTGTGGATCGCGTTACTCTGCAGCCGCCCGACTTCCGCTACGTCATTCTTGTCAATCAGGCGATGCTACCCACATGGACAACGATTGAAACGTTCCCACAAGGCCTGGGCAAGGAGTACGCTATGTACGTTTACAACGGCTTCTTGACACTACAGTATGAGTTGAACGCTTATTTTATCTCTCTAGCGGGACTCCCACGACGGCGCATGAATCTTTCGCTGACGCCTCTCATGGATTTTGTCTGTGATGCTGTGGAAACGCCACACAACGCGACGAGAGGATTGTTTGAAGAGCCGGAGAGTTCAGAGCAGCGTGACATTGTCGAGAATGCAACCACGCAGGATCCAATCGTAACCACCACGGCAGAGCCGTTTACAGCAGTGAGCGCAATCTATGCCCCATGCTTGTATGAGGTGGGGGCGTACTGTGGCGCCTCCAACGACACAAAGTCCATCTTAGAATGCTTGACAAGGGCGGAGAATGAGACGGTTGTGTCTGGCATGTGTCAATATGCATTGGAGTTTATCCAGGAATGTGTTCCCAACGATAATGAGTGCGGATCCAACAATGCGTATGAACTCCTCACCCAGGTGCCCTCGGCGCTCCCGGACTGTGCAGAATCTCGCACCGCCTCCTGCGGCGCGAAGGAATTTCTACGCCAAGTTGAAAAAACCAAGACGATGATGGGGTGCACTGTTGATTTGCCTAAGCAATTTCGCTCGAGCAATATGCCTAGGGATGCGTTTTATACAAACTTCAATCTCCCGAGAGAAAAAGAGACTGCAGCAGGGGACGTTTCTGACGATTGTCGTACACTATCAGATACCGTGAGGCACTGTTCAGATGAGTTCCTCTCTATTTGTCCCATAAAGTGGATTGGTGGGAAGGGAATTATCCCATACGCGTGTCTTTACGTCAATCAACGGTTTCTCAGTACAAGTTGTAAAACCACAAGTTTCGTTAAGAATGTATTGCCGTTTTTGTACAGTAACAAGGCTTTGCGAGAAACTGTCCCAGCAGCCACTTATTACTGCCGTGAGGTACATGATATTCACAAAACGTTGGTGGATAGCATTGTCATGCAGGCGTTTCCTACAGATGGGTACACCCAACGGATGTTCTTTTTAACAGGCAGCCCATTTGTGGGTTTGATGGTCTCCATTGCGTATTACTTTCCATTTGCAGTGGCTGTACATTCCTTTGCGAAGGAGCGTGATGCGTGGCAGCACAGATACCTCATTCTTATCGGGGCCAATCCGATAGCAATGCTACTGAGTAAGTTTTTGGTGTCCTTTATCACCTCTACTATTACATCTCTGATGGTGACGTTCGTAATGATGTTTTGCGTCGACATACCGAGTTCGGCAGTCTACAGTTTGCTCTACATGTACTACCTCAGCCTTAGTGCCTTGGCTGCAGTGGTCGGGATTCTGGTCCCTTGGGAACGAGTGGCCATAATTGTGACGCCGTTTGTTCTCTTCCTGTTCGTAACTCCCGCTCTTGTTGGAGAACAACTGACTCAGCTCAGTGGTGTATCGACGCTCCTTCCCCCTACTGTACTTGCCAAGGCCATCAACGAGTACACCAGGGCGGCTCAGGCTGGCTATTTAGAGGTTATGTGGCCACACTCCTCCCAGAAGGCCTTGTGGATACTTTTTGGTCTCTTTCTCCTTTATGGGTTGATTGCTATTGTGTTGGAATACCTCTTTCTCCCCAACTCGGCACTTGAGCGAGTATTTCGGCGCTTCACAACATCGTTGGTGACATCGGTAGACCGATTACTTCGAAGTGGAAATCGCCAGATGACGAAATTTTACGAGGGGGAGGAAATGACTACCAACCACACAGTAGCGCCTCCAAGACAGGAGGGAGACATACAGTTAAATCAAGAGGCCTCAAATCTGGAGTTTAACATTGGCGGTGTTAGTAGTAAAGACACTGAAGCAACACGACGGCAACACACTGGTGAAACAGGTTTCTTATTGGGAGGGATTCTTCGTGAGGACCTCCCGTCCGTGCCTGGTGAAATTCCACCTTCACTTATGTCTTCAACCGCCCAAGGATACCAATCGCGGTCCTACAACGAAGGTGTTCTGCCGGTGCCAAGCAATTGGCATCCAGGCATAACAGTTCGTGACCTGTCCTACACTGCATTGGGTCAGTGTCAGAGTCTGCAGGTGCCTTCGGCCGATTTCTACCAAAACAGGCTTAACTGTGTTGTTGGTGGAGACGCCTCGGGGTGGAGCCTTCTGTTGAATGTGCTGATGGGTTGGTCCGAACCCCCTCAAGGCGATGTGCGAGTGGACGGGAGAAGTATCCGCATGGATGGCCGCGGGGAAATTGGTGTCTGTCTTGAGCGAAATGTGTTTTGGGACAAAATGACTGTAAGAGAGAATATTCGCCTCATTCAACTACTCAAGGGACGTCTTTCCAGTCTAACCGAATTAAAGGACGAAGAGAACGTGCTTCTCACTGCCCTTCAGCTGGAATCAGTGCGTCATGAACGGCCTGGGCGCTTGTCAGCTGGGGTGGCGCGCAAGCTTGCAATCGCCATGGCCTTGGCCGGTGGATCGCGCACACTCTTCTTTAATGAACCCACCGCCCATACCGACCTTTCCTCACGCTCTGAGATATGGCATCTACTCTCCCAGAACACAAGGGGACGTTGCATTGTTGTTTCGACCAGTGATGTGGACGAAGTGGATGCCTTTGCGGACCACGTGACCGTTCTCTTTGGTGGTAGGGTGAGTATTGCTGGTACACCTGAGTATATCAGGTGGAAACTGAGTGGTGGATGGGTGGTGACTGTGTGCTGCGCTGTGAACACACACGCGACGACTGTATTGGATCTCGTAATGTCTGCAGTCCCAGATGCAATACTGGTAAACAACGTGGGGCATGAAATCTCCTTTCGGTTGACAGAAAATGTGGAGGAGTCTGCTTTGCCAACGCTTCTCCGAGAGCTCCAACGAGCGAAGGACTCGGCGCTTGTTACAAACATCAGCGTGTCGGATTCTCGCTTCAGCGAGGGTTATGTTCGTCTTACACGTGAGTTGGGTCGTCACCAGCCAGTGAGGACTGACGAAGAGGAAACTACGAGAAATGTGGCCGGTGACAACTACGTCATGATGCCACCACCACCATCACCGTCCACGCACAACAACTTGGATGAGCAGGAGGATGGTGGTGTTCCTTTGGATATAAGCGAGGAGCGTGAATCACGTCAGTGGTTGATGTTTCTCGGCACGTGCAGGGCAGTGTTGAACCACCGCTTGTTTGAAGCCCTGCTTACTCCTTTTCACTGTATGTTGGTTACACTTCTGCCACTTGTGATGATTTTATACGCGACAGCAACCTTGGGGAGAGATTTTGGCACGGCAAAGTTCAGTGAAACCTCTGTGTTCGGGTGGCAGCTGTCCTCCATCCCGAGCAGCACCTATTACAGTGACTTTGGCGGGGCGGCGTCGCCCTACCGATTTCTTTCGGAGCAGCTTCAAGGGAAACATATGTCTGGGACAGTTTCCTCTTTCTCCACGGTTGATAAAGAGGAAGTGGCCTCGATGCAGAGTAACAGTGCGGGCTTGGATAGCTTCTTGAGGAATACCTCCGTACCCAAGGATAAGTTTCTCTTTGGTGCCTTTGCGATGCAAGGGGCGGTGGTGAAGGCACCAAAGGACATTGTGCCCCCTGCAGTATTCCCATGGCAAACCGATGTGGTGCTCTGTAACACCTCGTTCCCACTGAGTGTACCCGCGTATTTGCAAATGTTGGGGATGATGCGACTTTGGATGGCACGCAATGATACGGAGGGGGCCATTAGCGCCTTCATTGGTACGTTAAAGGAAGCAGGCGACACATCGGAAGGGGGTCTTGCGCCGCCGACGACATCTGCTGAGGTAATGAGTACGCTGTTGCTCTTACTGCCATTTGCGTTTTATGGTACTCGAATGGTGGCAGACCTCGTTCAACAACGGCGTAGTGGGCTTTTGCAAGTTTTTTACAGTTCCTCACTTCGGCCGTTAGCATTCTGGTTAGCTAATTTCACGTACGACTTCCTTAGTTTTTTTACTCTGGCTTTCGTTGGTGTGGTTATATTCAGTTTCAGCAGCATATCGCGTGATGTCACTGTGGGTGATTTCTTTGCGCTGTTGGGTATCTTGATTATTTTCGGTTGTGGCACCATATCGCTCTCTTACCTTATCAGCAAATGCTTTGACGACCACACCGCTGCCCAAGCAGTTGCAACGGCTGTTGGCATTTGTACGGGATTCGCCTTCCAGATAGTTTCGTCAGCAGTACGCTTCCTCCCTGACAACCCGATGGCAGTGCAGGCTAGAGAGAAAAATGAAGTTAATTCAATATGGATGCGGTTTTTCCCTCTCTTCAACCTGGGCGAGGCCTTCATGACGTACTCCATGGCCTCCATTCCGTTTTCTGGCATCGATGTGGCGGTTTATCTGCAGCCGTTAGCTCTCCTACCCCTTCTCTTTGTCACACTGGTGGCGTACGAAACCGTGGCGGAAGTGAATGCACGTACTCTCATACGAGATAAGGTTTGGCGCTTCTTTGAAAAGCTGAATGTGAAGATTGTCGTGCGGCTGCACCGGCTGTGTGGCAATTACGCGCCAATAGAGGACGGTGATTTGTTGTATCGCTGGGAGGACCCCTCCTGTCTTCTTACGAATGAAGATGCATCTGTGGGGGAAGAACGAAATAAAGAATATACTGCGGATGGATTGCGGGTTGAGGCGTTGTGGAAACGCCAACATAACGTTTACGCCTTGCAGAATGTGACGATGAATGTGGAGGGTGAAACTCTCATTGTGGTTGGCGTCAATGGCAGTGGCAAGACTACTCTTTTGCGGTGTGTCGCGGGAGAGATTCTCCCCTCACACGGTAGTGTCTTTGTGAATGGTGTGTCCTCCACAAGGCGGAATATGTCCAAGCTGAAGGCGCAAAGCTTTGTAGGGTACGCTTCAGAAACCTTGGTCCTGCAGCACAGCACCATAACACCGTACCTCTTCCTTAATATCATGGCGGACCTCCGCTTGCTACGTCGCGGTACGGGTCGAAAGCATCACCTTCGCTTTCTGATGCGTACACTGGGTATTGAACCTTACATGCATGTGGGGATGTGGGTGCTTTCGTCTTCTTTGCACCGACGCGTAACTCTCGCAGCGGCTCTTGTTGGCTATCCATCTGTATTGATCCTCGACGATGTGACCAGTTCGCTCGATCCAGTGGCAAGGCGTCAGGTGTGGGCTGCACTCCGTTCTGTGCCACAAGGCACCAGTACCGTGCTGTCGACACGACACCCTGACGATGTGGAGATGGTCGGTGACCGCGTGCTGCTGCTTGACGAGGGTAATATGCGGTACATTGGCACTCCGGTGGCGTGGAGAGGCAAATATAGAAAAGGACTCTCTGTTTCTATTGATGTTTCTCGCCCACACGAGGTTTGGATAAGTGGCCGACCTTACAACGCTGCGGAGCAGGAGGCGTTGTGCAACTTCTTCGCTGCCCATTGGCGTGGTAGTACGCTCATCGAGTCCCGGCCTTTTCACTATGTCTTCCATATCCCTCTCGGGGCAAATCAGGATGACATGAAAGTGGGATCAGAGGTGATTTCTATTTACACCGTTCTGGCGACACTTATTAAGGGAAGGGATGAAGGTTGGACAGTGTCTGACGCCGTTGAGGGAGATGTGGGCGGCAGCAGGAGACATTGCCGATGCTCCATCACTGTTTCCGAGACGACGATTGAGCACACAGTCAGAGCTGCATTGAGCCAAAGTATTGCCTTCACGAGTGCTGTACCAAACTTGTTTGACCGCAATGTTTACATACCACCGAAGGATTACCGTGTGGTTCTGTAAACGTGTGGACGTTGGAAGAAAAGAAGAAATTGACATGACTGCTCTGACACGTGTCGAGACACCAAAAGAACATGAATGATATACATATATATATATATATATATATATGTGTACGCACATGCACCTTTTCTACAGTGAGAACTTGTTATTGTTCTTTTATCTGCGCTCTCTCTCCCTTTCTCTCCTTATTTTATCAGGTGGCGTTTTGTGTATTTGGCGTTGTGTGTTTGTGTGTTTTGGTCTTCAAGACTTCTGCAATAATGCAGGCATCAGGCTCTGCGAAAAAAAAAGACGTTGTGTGGAAAACAGGAACCTTTCCCCCTTGTAGTAAGGAAGATGTGGAGATGCAAAAAGTGGTGGATATTATGAAGAGCGGTAATAAGCATAGTTTTCTGGGGTGGTTGGATTCATGTGATGATATTGATATGAAGGACTCAGGGGGCAATACGGCGTTGCATTGGGCCTCCACCCTGGGAAATCTCGGTGCGGTGACGCATCTTCTTTTCGCGGGGGCAGATATTGACATGAAAAACAATAATGGAGCGACACCGTTGCACTGCGCCGCCACGGATGGCCACGCAGCCATCATTGAACAGCTCTTGCGGCACGGCGCAGATGCCACAATAAGGAACCATGACAAGCAAACTATGTTTGACGTTCTACGGCATATGGGGTGGTCGCGCGTCTCTATTGCATACAGGCAGTTGGAAAAGGCCCTCATTGCCACGACAGACACCCCGCACCAGCAGTGGGATGTTGCGTTCACAAAAAGGGCGGCCTTAGGATCTTCTACCCCTTCTGTGCCAAGGACTTCTCTCTCTGTGTCACGTGGCTCAGTCTTGGAAGGCCATCATGTGCATTATTCGAACGTTGCTCACCACACACCGGTGCGTGCGGTAAGCATAGACTGCCCTGACGGATGGGCTTCTAGGATGTGTGCTATGGAAGTTGAACTGCTGTGCGCCACCGAGGAGGTGGAGCGCAATACCGTGACCAACTCATATCTGGAATGGGTGCTGCGCCTCCAAAGTATGATTAAAGCTGCATCAGTTAGGCTGGTACGCAATGTGCCGAGGGATGTGGCGGTTGTGCTTGGCGAGAAGCACTCGCCGGAGGGTACACGCCAGTTGCTGGTGCGCCTCGCGGGGGATCCGGTGGGCGCGGAGGTGTGGGTTGAAGTCACCCAAGTGGCGCACTGCAAAGCAGTGATTGACTACATGGACCTTTTTGACCGCACCTACACCACACTGGGCTCCTCAACGTGTAACACAGACACAAACTTTTCCCCTATACGTGTTCCATTAGGTACTGTTGAGCAGAAGGAGACTTTCCAGCAGCTGAAAATGGTATCGCACCGATCGTCGCTGTTCATGCACAACAATCAAGCGTTGGCTTCATCATACTCAAACTCTGCTCCGCTACCCCCACTGCGTGCGTGCTCCATTGTGGATCGGGTCCCTGGCCGCACTGCGGCGGAGATCCTGATACCGGAGAAACAGGAGCCGGAGCCAGCTCATGTGGTTTGGCAGTCTGAGTTGCATGATTCGCATGATGAACCCCCGAAGGAGAGCAACTTGTTATCAACATTGATGTACGCTAGCCACATGGCCCCGATGTACGTTAAATGTGACAGCAGTAATAAAGACAGAGAAATAGGAAGCGAAAATCTCCCCCCTCTCAATCTTAAGAGCTCCGTGAGAGAGAGAAATACTGGTGCGTGGAAGGCTCCCGCTCGAGACGATATGAAGAGCAATACGAAACCACAGCCTTCTTTGAAGTGGGAACTCTCCGCGGAAGAGTCAAAGAAGTATGATAAGTTTCTTCGGGGATCTGCTTTAGAGTACTTAAAGCGTAAGGAACGTTTTCCGGAAATAAAGTGATGCTTCTCTATGGCATATCCTTTTTCTCCATTTATCCTCTACTTGCTGTTACCATTCCTCTTTTCTTGTAATTTTTATTCCATTTTGACCACCGTTCTCCCCCCTACCCCTACTGCGAATTACTGCGAATCCCAAGCAGGTGTACAAGCTGAAACACAGAGGGTGAGAGCTTTGCATCATTATTTCGATTGTTTGTATCTATATATAGATATATACATCTTGCGCCTGGTGCCGCGGTAAATAATGTGGCGTGTCGCATCCTCTTATTTATCCTCCTTCGCTCTTTTTTGTCATGTCTTGCTACCCTTCTCTCGAGTAGGGGATCGAAAAAAGGTGAGGGCAAGAATATTACTCTCTCCAGCCAAACTGGCAACACTTGCGCTGCTGCATGGAGTGTAGTCGGTCTCACTCTTGTTCTCGCGCCGTGGTGTTGGATGCGTGCAAGCAAAGAAGGGGCATTTCGTTTCGCCGTAACGCAGCTTTTTGGCCGTATTGCCCTCTAATTCAAAAGCCTCTGCGAAAAACGTGGTGTTGCAATGATTTGTGCTGACGGGTGCCTTGGGACGCAGGCAGCATGTAGTCTGTGCCGTGGGGGTGATGCGCGCCGTTCGCAGGAAATGTCTGCCCTGCCTGTGCCTGGTGTTTGTGTGTGCCGGTTGTCCAGCTGAAGTGCATTTTCTGTGGGCTTTTCCCCTCTTCCATCCTCGTATACCCGTAGCGGTGTTGTGTGAACTGCATGAAGAAAATTGACCACCTCAGGTCCCTCATCGCTGACCTCGAGACCTATGAGCGGGAGCTGCAGGAGCGCGTACGCCAGAAAGAAGCGGAGTTGGAGTTGCTGCTGAAGCAGCTGGCACCAGTCAAGAACTCTTCCTCCTGCCTCCCTACTACAACAAAGCCAGATGTGGTGCCCGCCTCTTCTGTGCTGCAGCTACGAATCGCACGCGCACCTGGAGTGACGGCGTCTGGCAGGACGGTGGAAGCTTCGCCGTCTCCATGCCTCACAGGAGAGCAACGGCGCCTCCAGCCCCCTGTTTTCGGCGCCCGTGAGCGACAGCAGAAGCAACAAAAGTTGGATCGCTCGTCCTCCGCCGATATCGATGGCGTCTCCCCTATTTCCAGCAGCAGTGCCGCCTCGACTGACTCCGGTGGCCTCGCAGAGACAAGACGACTGCTGCTGGAGTCAGACGAGAGGACAATTCGTCGACCGCCTCGCCGAGTTCGATTCGCAAGTCGGAGTCCGTGCGTTGTTTCCATGGCGGTCGAAAAACCTGCATCTAAGAAAGAGAATGAAATGAAGAGAAGCAGAAAGCCTCGGCCCACGCCACTGCCAGAGTCCCCGCTGACCGTAACACACTCACAACGCTCTAGCAGCGCGAGAGGAAACACTTACAAGGATGACAAGGCGTGCATCATGGAAACCTCACCGGAAACATGCGCAGGTATGGAGAATCAAAATAATTTGGGCTCCACGGGTATTACAGGGGTTGTTGACGACGAGCCGTGTTATCTGCGCCGGCGGCCGAAGCATGAGCGGTGCGTGCACAGAGAGAGTATGAAACTCCCCAATGTCGGTGATACTTCAACGGCAGTGGCTCTCCCAAATGCTTCTTCCGCATGTGATTCGGCTTCCTTTGGGCCACTGCATCGGAACGAAGGTGGCGTTTGCCTGCAGAGCGAGCTGCAACAAGGGCAGCAGCAGCAGCAGCAACACCAGTATCAACTGCAGCTGTCCAGTTACATTCCAACAAAGCGCCCCCGCGCCTCCGTTTCGCGCAGCATCAGCGCTGCCCGGTCACGTGATCCTGCCGTCGCGCAGCAGGAGGGCAGAGGGGCCGGCATCGTTGTTGCCTGTGGTCCCACTCTCTTCTTTGACTAATCCTGTGGCCGTTCTTCCCTCTCTTTTTTCACAAAATTTTTTTGTCTTGTTGCGTATGCTCCCCTCCTCATGTTTGACGTGGGCCTGTCTGCCTTGAATGGATTGATATATATATATATTTTTTTTTGATGGTTTCATTGATGCATGCATGCATGCGTGTGTCTGTCTGACAGAAAGAAGGTGGGGACTGAGGGACGCAGGTGCCCTTTTGAGATGTTTGGCAGTGCACTGTGCATTGGGGTTCTTCTGTACTGCTCTCTGTCTCTCCGTGCCCGAAGTCTCCCTGTGTAGTGGAAAGCAGTAGTTGAAAAAAAAGAGAACAGAAAAGAGATAGAAAGAAGATACAACGAACGAAGAAGAAGAGAGAGGTCAACCGAGGATGGCGGAGATCAGCAGCAGCAGCAGCAGCCCCAGGGACGTGGGCACCACCGTGCGCAAGGTGGCGGAGGACTTCCTAAAGCTCAAGACGGCGTATGAGCGGAAGGACAACGACGCGTGCCTTGATGTACTGGAGGACATCAAAAAGAAACTGATTCTGCTGCCGACCTTTCTCAATCCGGCGGCTCAGAGCCCGACGCGGCTGCAGGAGTTGACACTCACCCGCGAGGTGCTTGAGCACGCCGTTCTTGTGAGTGCACACCTCAAGGACCTCGACAACTTCGAGCTTTACTTCAACCAACTGAATGTGTACTACACGGACATTGACAGCAGCGAGCTGCCGGAGTCGCCTCTGTACATGCTGGTGCTCGGGCTCAACCTGGTGCGTCTGTTAGTGCGCAGCCGTATTGCGCAGTTCCACTCGCAGCTGGAGAAGATACCGAACGACATCCACGGCAAAAACCCGTGCATCCGTTTCGCGGTTCTTCTTGAGCGGTACCTGATGGAGGGCAGCTACAACAAGTTGCTCAACTCGCGCCACCAGGCACCGTCAAACGAGTACATTCCTGTTGTGGAGATGTTAGAAACCACAGTACGGCAGGAGGTGGCCGAGTGCATACCCCGTGCGTACGCCCGTATCGCCATTGGCAAGGCGCAAAAGATACTGATGGTTGAATCAGTCGAGGAGGTGAAGCAGCTTGGAAGGCAATACAAGTGGCAGCTGAGTTCTGACGGTAGTTGCTTTCTCTTCACACGCGAGGAAGATGTAGCAAGGAAGGAGGTCCCATTCCAGGATATGCTTAAGAACCACCTGCAATTCGCGGCAGAGCTGCAGCGCATCGTGTAGCTGTGTCCGCACGTCTGGTCCCTTTTTTTTTTGTCTTTGATGTTTCGTTCGTGTGGCTAAACTACAGCATATATATATATATATATGTGTGCGTGTGTGTGTGTGTGTGTGCGAGGCACCGATGTCGCTCGTTTACTTGAATATGCCGGGAACAAGAAAAAAAAATTGTGTTTTTTTTCTGTTTGGTCGTCTCTTGCCCGCTTCCCCACGCCCGTGGGCGAGGGCGTGAGGCTGTGCTGTGTACGTGGTTCCTCCACTCCCCTCGATGTCTTGATGCCTCTTTATCTCTCTCTCTCTCCTTTTTATCTCTCTCTCTCTCTCTCCGTCTCTTTCTTGCGCTTTGTCTCTCTGTCCGTGTCTGTTGCTCCTGCTGCAGGAATGCCGCCGGTGACGAAGGTGGCGGCGCAGGTGATCATTAGGCGCCCGGACGGCACCGAGACGCGTTTGGTGCGCCGCAAGCCGGGGCCGGTGCAGACACGCACCGACAGCGACGCGGTGAAGCGCGATGAGGACCGCGAGGCCGTGCTGGCGTGCCCACCGTACACTGCAAGCTTTAACACGTTGCTGAAGGAGCGCCGCGAGAAGAACAGCCGCGTGCTTGTGAACGCCGTGCTGGAGCGCATGCACGCAGAGGCCATTCCGCTGAATGTCGTCACGTACAACCTGCTGATGGAGCGTGTTGTGTGCTTCCCAGACGACGTTATCTTCACACTGTACGAGGAGATCAAGGAAGAGGCAGTTAAAGACAACAGCAGTGTTCGGCCTAACCTCACCACCTACCAGCTGCTGTTCCGCGCGTGTGAAAGGAAGGGAGAGTACAACCGCGCCTTCCTCCTCTACAAGCAACTGCGGGAACTCATGCACATCACGCCGGACTCCCCGACGTACGACACGCTATTGGGTTTCTGCGCAGCTGTACGGGACGTGGCACAGGCCACATACTTTGTGGAGGAGATGCGAAACAACGGCGTGACGCCAGACGTCAACACGTACAACTGTCTGATGAGTGTACTGGTGGATAGTGCCCCGTACGAGGAGACGCTGGGGGTGTTCCAGCAGATGATTGAGGAGGGCATCAAGCCCACTATTAGGACGTATAACACTGTCTGCAAGGCCGCCCGTGCCCATGGTGACTACGACCGCGCATTTCAGCTCTTTGAAGAGATGAAGAAGCGCGGTATGCTACCGGACGTGGTCACGTACAATACGTTGCTCTCTATGGCGGAGCATCGCTTAGACTACATCATGGGGCAGGGCAACCACGAGCACGTGCGGCGCTCCTTTGAGCAGCGCAGGCAAGGTAAGCGCGCTGTGGCAGGGCTCACATTGACACTTTTAGCCGAGATGGAGTCGATAAAGCTGAAACCGAACACTTTCACCTTCAATCAAGTCATGGCGGCCCTGCTGAAGTGCGGCGATCACCGCGTGTTTAATGTCTACCGCACGATGCAAACGCGCTACGCGGAGCAAAAGTCGGCGCTTGAGCTGCAAGCCAAGCGCAGAGCGAAGAAAAAGAGGACAATGCTCCTCCTAGAAAGCGACACCCCCAGTAACACAGAGGCCTGGTCGAGCAGCACAACAACCGCGGCGCCGGCATCAACGGCGTCAGCGGAGAACGCCGACGGCCTCGGCGCAGAGCAGCCCATGTCGCTCGACGAGGCGATGGATGTCGAAGACCCGCATCGGCCTGCCCGCATCGCCGCACAGCAGTCGCGGCCGAACCGCGACACGTATCGCCTGATTGTGCGTGCCTGCCTCGAACTTGGCCTTGCCGACAAGTGCGATCACTTCTACCGTGAGATGCGCCGCGAGGGGCTCGGGCTCGACCACGATTTCGCAGTGCTCATGGAGGAGGTGTGCGAGGCAACGGGCGACAGGGTGCGGGCGCGGTCAGTGCTCGATGAGGCGAAGGGCGACCGTTTGCTGATCGACACAACACTTTTCAATGCATACCTCAGTGTCCTTGCATCGCTGGGCGACGCGGAGGTTATGCATATTGTGGAGGAGATGCAACTTGGCATCAACGTTTTCAACGTGCGGCCGGACGTGGCGACATTCAACAGGGTGCTGCGCAGCCAACTCTGCATGGGTAACCACGAGAAGGTGGCGGATGTGTTCGCTTCCATGTACCTTTCGTACAGCCAGGTGACGCCCGACACGGAGACGTACTGCTGGGTGCTCCGTTCCTACTGCCAGACACACGATACGGAGGCCGCCACGCAGTTGCTGGAGTCAATGAAGCAGCGAAAGGTCCCTGTTTCGGTTGAGCACTACCACCACCTTATGCTGGTGTATTTGGAGGCTGATGATGCACGTATTATCGATGTCTTCCATTTGCTGCGGAATGCGACGGGGGATGAAGCACTGCCAAAGGCTGACACGCAATGCTTCTGCGCCTTGCTGCAGTACTACTTGCGCCAGCAGCAGTGGGATGAGCTGGAAGGGCTTTTTTTGGCGCTCAAGGCGGATCCCGTGCTGGAAGTCGATACTGGATGCTACAATGTCATACTAGAGATGTGCCTCAGGCAGAAGCGTGTGGAGTACGCGGAAAAACTTTTTAATGAGCTTCGCATGAAGTGCGTCCCGGCTGATATTACGATGTACAACACGCTTTTGCGTCTCTTTGCATCGGTAGGCAATAAAATGATGTACAGTGTTCTGGAGGAGATGAAGGCCAATCACGTGGCACCAGCGGCCACCACGCTTGGTATTCTGCTGGAGTACGCTGAGGGGCGACAGGCTGTCTCCACTGCTGTTGAGCACGGTCTCTTCTGGAATCCGGCTGATGATCTTGAAGGGCTGATCTGAAGATGGGGTGGTAGGACATGCCGCTATATTCGTATGTATAATAGAAGAGGGTAGGGGGTGGAGAGGGCTGCCTCCTCATCCAGCTTTCTTTCCACACACACCTCCCGGACCGTGTGCTCCTATTCATTTATTGTGGTTGTGATTTGTGGATGTGTGCTTGTGGTGTGATTGGCCAAGAAATGGCCGCTGCACTCCTCTCTTGTTTTGGTTGCCACGGCACATTTACGATGCTTCTTTTTCTCTCTTGCGTGTTTTTTTTTGTTGGATGTGGTGACTCCGCCTCTCTGTGTGTCTATGTGCGGGTGCTTACCTATGGCCTGGGAGCAGACGCTTTGATTTGTTGTCGTCGTTGTTTTCTTCCTCTGTTCCTCTCTCTTGTGCACTTTCCCGCCTCAGGGCAAGAATAGGCAGCAATGCGGGCAGCACCCTTTTCTCGGCGGCGTGTGCTTGTGAGCAAGGCGGTTCAGACGGAAGCGTCGTTCCCCCCCGACTGCACCAACGTCGAGGAGCACTACAAGGGGCTCGCCAGTGAGCAGTTTGACGACCTCTGCAAGCTGCGCGACGTGATACGCGATGCGATGAAGGAGGTTGCCTGCTCGGTGTACGACGTGGTGGCGTTCAAGGACATCCTTTTCAAGATCGAGGACGAGCTCCCGTCGAGCCTGCCGGTGACGGACATGCTGCTGTTGTCCTCGAAACTTTTTCGTCGCGCCGCGGAGCTGGGACGCCTCCTTGGCTGCTTCTTCACGGTTGTCTTCGCCGAGGAGCACGTGGACGAGGATTTCCACTTCACGGAGCTGCGCGTGCTGCGACGCGAGCTGCTCGACCTGAAGAAGCAGTTTGCCAAAGCAGACGAGGAGCGCGCCCGTCTGCAGCGCATGCTGGACGATGTCGGCAGAGTCGCAGTCAACCATAGCCGCGCGGTGGATCTCCTAGAGACGCGGAATGCGGCGCTGCAGCTGCAGACAAGCGGTCTGGAGGACCAGATGGCGCTGCTCTTCTCGCAGCTCAACAAGGATCTGCACCGCCAGTGCAAGGAGGGGTACGAGAAGGTCACCAATGAGATAGACAGCCAAGACCGTATGAACCTTACCAAGGCGACGTTTCGCCAAACGATGGATTCCCTCAGCGATCAGCTTCGCCACTCACGTACGCTAATTAACGACGTGAGAGAACTTGTTTTGAGCTGCGCGCAGGGTGGCACGGGTGGTGGGCGGAACGTGGATGCGCAGATATCGAAGGAGCCGAGTATTCGCTTTAAACTGAAACAAGTGGAAAACAATTTCCAGCAGCTCGTGGGCCGTTTTTCCGCCGTCAAGGGCATCGTCGCGGAGACAGCACAGGAGCTGATGAATGCCTTGCACGAGCGGAAGAATATTCTCTATCTCTCACTCCAGCACATCCGTTTATACGATATTCAAAACACAAAAATGCGTCAGTCTAAGGCCATCGTCGTCGAAATGAAACGGGGGGTGGAGGAGCTGTTGAAGCGAATTGGGGTGACGTTTCCATCCGGCGCGGTCACCTTCGTTGACCGCATTGGTCGCATCTCCACACAGCAGTGGCAGGTGGGGCAGACGCTAGCGACGATCCGAAACCAAAAGGCAAGTGAGCTTTCAGGCGATGAGACCACCGTTGTTTCTGCCTCGCAAGTGCCATCGCCACTCCCACCAGCGCCAATGGCACCAGCGCCCCCTTCGCAGAAACGGGTGAGCGAATCCGATATTGGTGGCGAGGAGCGTCAAGGGGCGTCAGTGCCGGATGTCTCTGCTCGTATGGGGACTGGCAGCTACAACGTTCCCTTTCAGACCGTGTACAACATTGTTGACCTAGTGAAGTTGATGGAGCGATCTATGGAAAATCTGGTCAACACGTTGAACTTTGAAAATGAAATCAACGCCTTTCTCAAGACTCTCACGTTGTCACTCTCCACCACACCGCGTGAGGTGGATGAAACCTTTGGTGACTTTTCGGATGCGGATGCGGTAGTGGACAAGGCGCTTCTTCCCACGGGCGATGCCTCCTACAAGCGTTCCAACGCCGTCGATACCCCCACACGCAAAGCCGTACGAAACTTGGACCGGACAGCAAGTCACTCGATTCTCTCGTTCAGTGGTCAAGGGGAAAGGCGGCAGTCGATTGAGAGCGAAAAGGCGGCGTCTGTTGTGGCGGAGCAGGAACGTCGGCTGCAGGAACTGCAGGAACAGCTCGACAACGTGCGGCCAGAGTTTGCGGTTAAGATTGGCTTCCTGCGCCAGGTGTATGAGGCCAGGATATGCGATTTGGAGATGAAGGAGGCAAACATCCAGCGCAGGGTTGGCGCAACGACGCCGCAGAAAGAGGCCAAGGAAACAAAGGAGCCACCGAAGAAGCGTCAGGGTCGTGGTGAGCGCGAAATGCCTGCATCGCGCGCCTCCGACAATTCCGACGCAGAGAGGCGGCGAAAGAAGGATGACAGAGATCATCTCCTGCTGTCGAGGTCTGAGTGGCACCAGACAAAGCCGGCACTGCAGGGAAATAAGAAGGTGCGTGAGGCTATGATGAATGAACTGACCAAAATGATGCGTGATCCCGATCCCTCTGAAAAACAAGAAAGACGACAGAGCATGCGCTCCAAAGGTACAGGTAGAAGTGTGACAACCTCAATAAGCAGGTAACCTACATGCACAGGTCTATCTATCTCTCTCTCTCTATATATATAGATAGACAGTCAGTTAGAGAGGTAACAGACATTCTCTGAAGGAGAGTGCCTGTGCGTGTCTGTGTGTGTAGAATTCCCGTCGAGGCGCTTTTATAACTTGGTCATCTTGCTGTTTGCGTATGTAATTAATGTAAACGGTAGAAGTACACACATATATGCATCTCGTTACATCATGACAGCACTAATGGAACGACGGATGGTGTATATTTTGCAATGCTGGTCCATATCCATGCATCATGCGTCAGTATATATATATATATATNNNNAAATCAACTTATCCAGTAGTACGTCCTCCAACACTGCTCTACAACACTCTTGTATTTTCACCTTCTCCACCGAAATCCTCTTCTCCTTCCCCACTACTACTATCCTCTACATGTTGACACTCTCACTTGCATGTATTAAGCGGTGCGTTGCCACTCTTCAGGAAAAGAAGATCCAACAAGTAAGGCGGGGTGAAGGAAATGTCTCATACAGCGGAGGACACAAAGGCATTCGCACTCATCTTGGCACGCGACGCGGAATGCAAGAAATGCTTTGAGTGTGGTTCGCCAAACCCACAGTGGTGTGATGTGCAACACGGTGTTTTTATTTGTCTTGATTGTAGCGGCGTTCACCGAAGTCTCGGCGTCCATCTCTCGTTTGTGCGAAGCTCCACCATGGATGGGTGGATGAACTGGCGTCCGGAGAAGTTAAAGCAGATGCAGCTCGGTGGTAACCGCCGTGCCCGAGAGTACTTTGAGCGCAACGGCGTTCCTAGCACACCCATACGTGCCCGCTACGAGTCATTGAGTGCCCTCCGCTATGCCGCCATGTTGGAGGCCGAGGCGCTTGGCAAGCCGTTCAACGAACAGACCTGGACACCGCCAGAGTGGTATGACCGGCTTAAGCAGAGTGGCCCGACGGACGGCGGCGCCGTCCTGCAGCAGGCCCCACAGCAGCACCGCCCCATCACTGGCATGGGCTCTGATGGAAGGCAATGGAATAACAGTGGCACCGGTGGCGGCGAGGTCGGGGACTGGTACAACTCACTTGCCAGTGGGTGGGCATCACTGTCAAAGAAGACAACGGAGCTCGCGGGTACGGCAACCTCACAGGCGCGCACGCTTGTCCAGGATGCGAACGTGGAAGACGTCAAGTCAAAGTTGNAACGGAGCTCGCGGGTACGGCAACCTCACAGGCGCGCACGCTTGTCCAGGATGCGAACGTGGAAGACGTCAAGTCAAAGTTGGCCTCTGGCTGGTTCACAGTCTCGGGCTATGCGAATCAGCTGTCATCGAAGATTGCAACTATAGGTGGGATTGGGGACAATGATGGACTGACAGGGCTGACGCACAACGCCAGGATGGCGGCACAGGGAAGTAGGCCATCACCCACTGGGACGCGTGGATCATACGATCATATAGAACACCACGCAGAATCTGCATCACCGAAGGTTTTCAGTCCATTGCCTAGCTCCGGTCAACAACAACAACAACAGAGCTTCTGGCCGCAGTCCCAGCCTAAAAAGGACGGTGCGTCGGCAAGCCCATTGGCTGCTAATAAGGGCCCATGGAAGCGAAAAGAAAGTGGCGAATGGGCCTGGGATGACTAGCAATCATTGTTCTAATCTACTAGTGGTATCTGTGTAAAAATGTGGTCATGTACCGAGATAAGCCCCCCCCCCAAAAAAAAA
>NW_008825739.1:9869-30378 GCF_000691245.1 Trypanosoma grayi | reverse complement strand
GCTTCATGGAAATGACTTCCTTTTTTTGGAATTGAGCGCTGAGTTTGTATGCAGGACTGTGGAGCAGTGAAGTTGTTGCTGCGTGGGTGACGGTGTCTGTTGTTTGTTAGTTTTCTGTCTGCCTGTTTTTGTTGCTTTCTTCCGTGTAGGTAAGGGAGAATGGTCCCTGCCCTGGCGGTGGGCTGATGTGTGCCCGTGCGTGTGTTGGTGTGGCGTTGTGGGCGGGTGGTGTGGTGCGGCGCAGTGCGCTGCTGTAAGTGAGCGGGGGCCCTCCGTGGCGTTTGGGGCCGGGCGGCCGGCGTGTCGCTGACAGCGGGGGACGTCGTGGTTGGTGGGATGCGCCGCCGTCTCCGTGGAGCTGTGCGTAATCCACACACACGGTCTCTTTGCACCGCCGTCCACTGTGCTCTCTCTGCCTTGTTTGTCTCCACTCGCTCTCTCCGTTGCGGCACAGCAAGCCAAGAAGCGAAGGCCACAAGCCAGCACCAATAATTATATGATGATGCGCTATCTGCTGCACGCCACCCTGCTGCTCTGGTGTGCCAGCGGGTGCCTCGCCGCCGAGTCGCGCCAATGCATGTTCGACGAGATAAGGAGGAAGGACGGCGCACAGCCGCTTGCAGTTGTGCGTGAGGTGCCGCACAAGGACCAGAGCGGATGGCAGGCGTACACCCTTTCCGGTGGGGAGAAGACTTGGGCGCCGATCCGCATCAATGTGTCCACGGAGGACATGAACAATCCGGCCAAGTACTGCACAAGAGTAGGAGATGTGCGTCCGGACTTCATGGGTGGTACGCTGGTTTGTGAATCCGAAAACATACTGACAGATGAGAAGAGAAAGCTCCTTGTGGAACAAACTATCCCCGCAGCGGTAAAACTTCACACCGATCGTCTCTCCGTAAAACCTGTGACGACCAGCGTTGTTGTGGAACCGTTGAAGGGAAGCGTGTGCTCCCACTTCACGGTCCCCAAGGGTCACGGCACCAGTGGTGTGTCTGGTGCCGACATGATTTGGTGCGTTTCTGTTTGTTGTTTTGGGCCACTCGTTCTGCTCAAAAATGGCTGTAGCCATGGCTGTAGTCATATGAAGTTTGTCTTCTGTAAAGGCTGTGGGAATTCATGATAGGTTGATGGGCGGGGTTTATCAGGCGGGGTTCTCAGCTGCACTCTTTCCCCGTGTGTGCAGATACGAATACTTGGATGCCGGCTTCTGTTCAGTTGACTATATATGATAAAGAAGACAGTCTGCCATTTTGTTTTGTGTCGAATGATTCAGTGATGGAGTTCTCACTTGAAATAGCCATATATATTGTACCAGTTAAGACAGAGCATGGATTTGGTGGATACTTCCACGCAATATGACGCTTTCCATCGAGGTTTAAACCTTTATTATTTTGTGTTCTTTATTTTTGACGTGAAGAGTAATGTGGGACTCCCACATCATTTTGTTTTTTCGTTGATTGGGGTTTTCGTAATGTCCTTGTTTTCTGGGAGGTAATTTGTGAGTTAGAGAGAGGGCTGGCGGGTGGTAGTTGTTTGGTGGTGGTGGTGGTGGTGGTGGTGTGTGGCGGCGCCGCGCCGGATCTGTTGTATCTTGTGGGTCATGCTTTGTTTTTCGTTGGAAAGGGGGTGCTTGCTGACCCAGAGTTTGTTGAAGTGTTCTTGGGGAGGCATTGTGAATCCCTCTTGGTGTGCCTGTGATGAGGTCAGTGGGTGCCTCTTCTTCATAGTCTTTCTGTAGGTTGTATTCTCGCTCTGCGATAAGGTTTAAGGCAATGAGTTTCTCTTTGTTACGTACGCTTTGCGTTGTTGTCAGCGTCTGCGCCCTTTCCGCTCTTGGTGTGCTTGCGGCAACCAAGCGCGAGGCGTGCTTGATGCGAATGTATCCGCAGAGTGCAGGTTTCTTTGGCGCGCTCGGTGCAACTGTTGCACTCGTTTTTGCAAATCTTGGATCTGCGTACGGCGCCGCCAAGGCTGGTGTTGGTGTGGCGCATCTGGGCCTGTCGGCACCGGAAAAGATTATGCGCGGCATCGTCCCAGTCGTCATGGCGGGCATCCTCGGTATATACGGTCTCATTGTGGCGGTCATCATCAACAACAACATCAAGACCGAGCCGTACACCTACTCGACCTTCGCGGGGAATATGCACCTCGGCGCGGGGCTGGCGGCGGGACTTGCCGCTTTGGCAGCAGGTCTCTCCATTGGCGTCGTTGGTGATACTGCAGTGCGGGCGTACGGCAAACAGGACCAGGTGTTTGTGGCGATGGTACTCATGCTGATTTTCTCAGAGGCCCTGGGCCTTTACGGTCTTATCATTGCGCTGCTGATGAACAACCAGGCTAATAGATATGGGGCTCTCTGCGGTGCCGAGTAATAACTAGCGGTGTGATTGTATTGGTTACGAAAAAAAGAGATCACACTTGCATAACTCATGCAACGATGTGGATGGTCCTTGTCTTACGGAAGTACTCGTGCCGCGTAGTGAAGCTGAATGATTCAGGAATGAACCGTGAATCGATCATTGTGATGGTCGCGGTTTGTCAAACAGAGCAATTGAGTGGAGTGATCCTATCTGTGCCGCTATTACCCTTTTTGTTTTATCCCTTGTTCCTGATAGCAAAACCCTTTTTATTGTTGGGAGTATAGCGTGTGTTGTAGGCCCGCAGGAACGAAAAAAAAAAATGAGTACCACCTGCGGCTTTAAAGGATGCTCAAACCAGACGTATATGGTGTTGCCGGCTTGTGAGTACTGTGGCAAGCGGATGTGCACATCACATCTCCTTCCAGAGGTGCATGGGTGTGGCGATGCTGCAAAGAATGCCTCGCAGCGTCAGGCAACTGCAGATGCAGCTGAAGTGCGACGTCAGCGGAAGCATATCGGTTCGGATGATGCAAAGGCGCGATTGGATCGCCGAAGAGAAGAGTTAGCTGCGCAGCGGCAAAAGAAAGGCCCAAAGAAGAAGCAGTGACTGGGCAATTAGTGGCAGGTGATGGTTTTCTTTTTGGTGAGAAGCTGTTGGGAGCACAACTGGTGTATGCGCCTCTCTGTGTGAGGTGCCTTTATTGATTCATTGCTGGTGTAGTGAGTTTCAGTGTGCCGTTCAGTGTACTCGCGCTCTTTCCTTTCATTCAGTTGTTCAGATATTCCGTTGCTTCTCCTCTTGTCTTCCATACGCCTTCTTCTGTTGTAGTGGGAGCAGCGCCATGGCTTTTGTTCCAGCCTCGCAAACCAGTGCTGCAGAGCGTGATGTTTTCATTAACCACGGTGGCGCCTACTGGCTCAACCCTGTGCCGGGTGGCACGTTCCGCTCCCGGAGCGCATGCACCTCCATGAAACCATCCGACACCATTGACCCCTTTGGCAATCCGAAGCGGCCCGACATGCCCGACTTGTTCGGCAAGTCGCGCTACAGCACCGCCAACAGAGGGCCGCATGGCATGCAGCAGGGCACAGGGGGAAAATACGCACACGGAGAGGGCGCCGCTGGAATTGCCGAAAGCGGAGACTACAGTGGCCGCAACGGGGCCATGGCCAGTGCGGCGCAAGGCGCAGGTGGCGCGGGGAATGCTAGTGGTGATAGCGGCAATATGCAGGGCGGCAGTGCTGCACATGCAGCCGTTGCAGATGGTGCAATGTATGCTACTGGGGGCAGCGGTGGTTCTAACGGTCAGTCTGCTTCCTATTCCCCAGCGCTCAACGACACACATGGTGACGCTGTCTCGGATTTTAACGGCAGCAAGGTACCGTATTCAGCGGAGGAACTTATCCGTGAGGGACTTCCGCTTGATACTGCGAACCCTGAGCGTCGCATTCTTCATCCAGGCAACCACACGGAGCGCATTCCCCCGACGGGTGGATCAGAGTACAATGGTACCGTCACTGAGCCGTGGGCGGCACCCAAGGCGGTGGACAACACGTACCTGCGCATGGCCCCACTATACGAGAGCACAACACACTACCAGCTGCGTACCGGACGCCACTACACGGAGGATGAGGCACCGCCGCACGGAATGACATTGCCATTAAAGAGTTCCCTCATCAAGCGGGAGTGGTAGTGTGGGGGGGGGGGGNGGGGGGGGGGGGGTTGTGATCACTTTACAGGGAATGAGACTCGTTCCTCTCTCCTCTAAGAGAATGGACAGCAACCAAAGAAGGAAAAAAAAAGCGATTATGCATTCCCTTTTTTGCACTATGTATTACAGAGCGATCATTGATCGTGTTATGTACGTCACCGGCGCGACGAACAAGAGTGTGCTCATCGTTTGTTCTTTTTGTTTTGTTTTTATCTTTTGTTTCAATGTGAATGGATTTTCCTATGAGTCTCCCTTTGTCTTTCTTCTCTTCACGTGTGGCACCCAGATATAAGGAAAAAAAAGCGTAAACGTACATTCACACAATCCAGCTGAGGTTAAGAATGGCGCGGCCGCTGGCGGCAGTGCTGTTAGTTCTCGCTACGGCGGTGGCGGTGGCGCTGGCCGCCCCGGACGGCACCGGGAAGGTGGAGGCTCCGTGCGTCGGCATCGATCTTGGCACGACGTACTCAGTTGTCGGCGTGTGGCAGAAGGGTGATGTTCATGTTATCCCGAACGAGATGGGCAACCGTATCACGCCGTCCGTGGTGGCATTCACTGAAACGGAGCGCCTCATCGGCGACGGCGCCAAGAACCAGCTGCCGCAGAACCCGCAAAACACCATCTACGCGATCAAGCGCCTTATTGGTCGGAAGTACAGCGATGCCACGGTGCAGAAGGACAAGAAGCTTCTGTCGTACGAGGTGATCTCTGACAAGGACGGAAAGCCGAAGGTGCAGGTGGAGGTTGGCGGCAAGAAGAAGCAGTTCACGCCGGAGGAGGTGAGCGCGATGGTGCTGCAGAAGATGAAGGAGATTGCGGAGACCTACCTTGGTGAGAAGGTGAAGAATGCCGTTGTGACGGTGCCCGCGTACTTCAACGACGCACAGCGGCAGTCGACCAAAGACGCTGGTACGATTGCGGGGTTGAATGTCGTGCGTATCATCAACGAGCCGACGGCCGCCGCCATCGCGTACGGGCTGAACAAGGCCGGCGAGAAGAACATTCTTGTGTTCGACCTCGGTGGTGGTACCTTCGATGTGTCGCTTCTGACAATTGACGAGGGCTTCTTTGAGGTTGTGGCAACGAACGGTGACACGCACCTTGGCGGTGAGGATTTCGACAACAACATGATGCGCTACTTCGTGGACATGCTGAAGAAGAAGAAGAACGTGGATGTGTCCAAGGACCAGAAGGCTCTGGCGCGGCTGCGCAAGTCGTGTGAAGCGGCGAAGCGGCAGTTGTCGTCGCACCCTGAGGCGCGCGTGGAGGTGGACAGCCTGACGGAGGGCTTCGACTTCAGCGAGAAGATCACGCGCGCGAAGTTCGAGGAGCTGAACATTGATCTCTTCAAGGGGACGCTGGTGCCTGTGCAGCGCGTGTTGGAGGATGCGAAGCTGAAGAAGAGCGACATTGACGAGATTGTGCTGGTTGGCGGCTCCACGCGTGTGCCGAAGGTGCAGCAGCTGATCCGCGACTTCTTCGGCGGCAAGGAGCCGAACCGCGGCATCAACCCCGACGAGGCGGTGGCGTACGGCGCCGCGGTTCAGGCGGCGGTGCTGACCGGCGAGAGCGAAGTGGGCGGTCGCGTGGTGCTGGTGGACGTCATCCCGCTGTCACTCGGCATCGAGACGGTGGGCGGCGTCATGACGAAGCTGATTGAGCGCAACACGCAGATCCCAACCAAGAAGAGCCAAGTCTTCTCCACGTACCAGGACAACCAGCCGGGCGTGCTGATTCAGGTCTTCGAGGGCGAGCGGCAGATGACAAAGGACAACCGCCTGCTTGGCAAGTTCGAGCTGTCCGGCATCCCGCCAGCGGCGCGCGGCGTGCCGCAGATTGAGGTGGCATTCGACGTGGACGAGAACAGCATCCTGCAGGTGAGCGCAGTGGACAAGTCGTCGGGCAAGAAGGAGGAGATCACCATCACGAACGACAAGGGCCGGTTGAGCGAGGAGGAGATCGAGCGCATGGTGCGTGAGGCCGCGGAGTTTGAGGATGAAGACCGCAAGCTGCGCGAGCGCGTTGACGCGCGCAACTCCCTGGAGAGCATCGCCTACTCGCTGCGCAACCAGGTGAACGATAAGGAGAAGCTTGGCAGCAAGCTGAGCGCGGACGACAAGAGCGCGGTGGAGGCCGCCGTGAAGGAGGCAATTCAATTCCTTGACGAGAACCCCAACGCGGAGAAGGAGGAGTACGACGAGGCGCGCGAGAAGCTGCAGAGCGTGACGAACCCCATCATCCAGAAGGCGTACCAGGCCGGTGGCGGCGACGGTGGCGCCGGTGCGGAAGAGCACCCGGAGCCGATGGACGATCTCTAGGGAGTGCACGTACACACACACATGCCTACCAGCATGGATGTGTTTTATCACGGTTTTTTCTATTGAAAAGAATATGAAAACAACAAAAACAAGGAAAATTATTGTATTTGACAAGGACTCACTCAAATGCTACTTTTTGCATTGTGCGCGCGACGTTTTCTCTTGCTTGTGCATCCCAAGCTGCTTCGGAATACTATGTCTTTGTTTCCTGCCTGATGTGATTCACCATGATCGCTTCGGTTTACACCTAGCGCAGAATGGCGTGGTTGTGGCAGCGTCGGGAATTTTAGAGAAACACGATACGAAATGAGTTGAGGAGTAGTCATAACTATTGATGTGCACGTATATTTTGTTTTGTTAAGTTATGCCTGTCCGTTGTCATGTTGGGACAGAGATGGGCTGCCTGACTACAGAAGCTGTTCGTTATGATTCATCCTTCCTTTTTTTTTCTTTTGCGGTTGCTTCTTGTTCTTGTTCTCTTTGGTTTCTTAGGTCCAGTAGCGACGAGGAAAAGTCGTAAAGAGGGAGATGGAGAGTGAGTACCAGTGATGTTGTTAACCTTAGCCTGCTGTGGTACGGATGGCGTGCACGGTTTCTGGTGTTACGTTTCTGCATGTCGGTCTCATGCGAATTTCCAAGTGGCCTTGCTGCGGTGGTGGCGACAGGGAGTGGCAGCTTCACGACGGCCAGCTGCTTGATTGGGGGCGGCCGCGGAGCTGAGGAGAATCTGGAGGAGGGGAACTGTGCAATGATTCCCTCGGTCTTGTGTGGTAAGAGGTGGTTTTGTTTCGCCTTTTTTTTTTGGGGGGGGGGGGGGGGGGGCGCGTGTGCNGGGGGGGGGGTTGGCCGTGCTGCATTCACTTCTCTGAGTCGAGGGGGTGATGTACTGCGCTTTACTGGGTGGTGAGTGGTGGCTATCTCTGTGCTCTCTCCGCAACTCACCAGTAGTCTTGTTTTTTTTTCTTTGTTCTTTCTGCGGTACACTCACGCTTTGGGGGCTGCACTGCGTAGTGGCTGGCAATGTCGGCGCCGTCCGTTGTGAAACCGTCGAGTAAGTTTCGTGTGGTACTGCGCCAGGAGGACACGCCTGCGACGAATACCGGTTCTAGAGTTGTGAGTGCTGAGAGGTCGCCGTGTGTCGCGCAGGGACCGCCTCCTCTGGCCGCGAATTCAACGCGTGGAGTGGTAGAGGACGCGCATGGGAGTGGTGCTGCTGTGCCGCGGCGGTACGGCGGTGCCATTGTTAGAGTGAGTGAGTTGCAGAAAGTTGGTGGTGTTCTGCCGTTTACTGCGACGCATACTGAAGGGCGGCCTGGTCGTGCGTCTAAAGGGAAAACGGGCACCCTTCCAGCTGTATCATGGCAGGCGCTTGGGATCAGTAGCAACAGCACTGCAGAGATGCACCCGCCACTCAGTAGTGCTTCTGCAAGAGGCAGAGGAGGGGGAGGAGGACGCGCATATGGCCGTGCAACGAGAGGGCATCNGATCCCCCCGCCACTCAGTAGTGCTTCTGCAAGAGGCAGAGGAGGGGGAGGAGGACGCGCATATGGCCGTGCAACGAGAGGGCATCCGGCTCCCCAGCGTGCGGGCGAGGCTACCAACAGACGCACGATCAGTGGGAGTCGTACTGGTAACCGGCGCACTAAGGGCAGGGGGCGTGTTGGAAGTAGGCGCACTACCGGCACGAGGAGAGGGGCACGCCGTGGAGAGGCGGCAATGGATAGCTTTCAGTTGCGGTCAGACGGACAGCCATACGCACACAGTTGGTCCACCGTGAAGGGCCGCCGTCGGCTGCATTACAACGGCAAGACATTCACAGGTAAAACCGCTCACTCTNTACGCACACAGTTGGTCCACCGTGAAGGGCCGCCGTCGGCTGCATTACAACGGCAAGACATTCACAGGTAAAACCGCTCACGTGATCTGGGGAAAAATAAAGGATGTACTATCATCGCTTTCTTCTTCAGCTCCGCTTCCTTCCGTTGCTACGGAAACGATGGGAAGAAGAGGTGTGGCAAGCCGAAAGCGTGCCCGTGCAGAAGTTGAGTCAGGGCCTTCTGCGGTAACGTCAACAACGGTGAGCCGCTCAGCACCACCGTCACTGCCAGCCCCTGTCGGATTCAAGTTGCTGTTGGATGATGAAGAGTCTTTGCCTGAGAAGGGTCCTACTGCCGGTGTCGTAGTTCTTTCCGACAGTGAGAACGATGATGCGACAACCAGTTCAACGTCCTCTACACTCTCGAGCTGGCCTTCGCTACGCGCAGGTAGCAGCGAACTAACAACAAGCGAGAGCAGTTTATGTTCCGAGGATGAAGACGACAGCAAAAGCAGCAGCCATTGGAGGGAGTCACCGTTGAAAAAACGTCGCCGTTGTCCTTCCGTGCCGAAGGAAAAACAACCAGAAGTAGTGGAGCGCGATGGGTGGTTGTACCCTGCGGAGTTACTGCCCCTTTTATGCGAGCCGGATCAGGGTGGTGCATCGCCATCTCTCAAGGGGTGTGCAACGGCAACGGTGAGTGCTGGCAGCACTGTTGACAACAACGTGGAATCATGTTTCCACACCGTGGCAGAAGAGGATAGAAGGGCACGTGGTATCACTATACTTGGCCAGAGTGTCAGTGGAATGGCATCACCACCTACTACTTCTTCACGAAGTGCCGTGGCACCTCCTCACATTGCGGCGTATTCACAGCGGTACGAGGAAATGGATGCTCTTGCTGATTTACCTGGCACAGACGCGGAGGGTTTGTTTGTGGTGGGTGATGAAATTGGTGGTATGCGTTTTGCACCGTAACTCTGGCTCTCTCTCTCTCTCTCTCTGTGTGTGTGTGTGTGTATAATTGTGGAATGTGTGTGCTTCTGGGCGCGTCGTTTCAGTCTTTTTCTATCAATCCTTCCCGTTCTTTTAATGTGGTGGAGGATTTAAAGTAGATCCAGAGATCCAGAAATCGAGAAAAGGAGGGAGTCGGGGGGCAAGGACTACTGCACGGGCGTGCGGTTCTGTGTTCACCGCTTTGTTGCCATCGCACCACTCTTTTGCCTATACCTTCCACTGCTGCTGCTGCTGCTGTTGTTGTAGGGCCACACACTTATGGCAATACTGAAGACCAGCCAGCACTCTGTGCGCCTCCTCATTCGCCACCTCCCGCACGACATCACCGCAGAGGCTTTGATGGATGTTGTACGCGATCGGTGCGGAGCTACCGTGGTTGACGGCATCGTGGACGTCTCGGTTCTTCGTGGATATCCGCCTCATGATAGGTGCCCACTTGTTCCAGCCACGGCGGTCGTTGCGGTGCAGTCTGTGCAGCACGGCAGTGATACCGCAACAAGCGAACAAGTCATTCAGGCGGTGATGGGCATTTTCGACGGTCATGCCGTCTTCAGTGAGGGTGATGATGATGCGGCTGCTGCAAAAGTTTCTTCAGTGGAGCGGTCACCGGTGTATCTTAGCTCCACCAACGTCAAACGCGGCAGTGCGGCGTGGGGGTGTCGCCCCGGCACCATCGAGGATGACGAGGACTACAAACGCTTCTGCGCAGGACTCGACCATATCGACGCATCGCCGCCGCAGGCGAGGGACACCGCGGAGGTGGAGACGGAGCCCGCTCCGGTGTCTCTCCTCGTGCGGCAGCTTCTCAACAGATGGGATGAGCGGAGGAAGAAGAAGGAAAAAACGAAGGATGCCAAGAAAACAGAGCGGAAGGTGCTGCTTAAACGGAGAGAGGGCGCTGCTAAGGGGGGTACAGCCCCGGCAGAAGAGCGNTACGAAGGTCAAGCAGAGGACGGTGCACAAGACACGAAGGCACAAAGCAGAGAAAGATGGTGAGGGGGTTGGGTCAGTTGGTGCAAAAGGTAAGGCCGGGGCGGAAGTGAAAGCGAAGAAGTCGCACCACAAGTCAAGGCGGGAACTCAAGGTGGAGCGGTGGCAGAAGAACCGTGTGGAGGGGTTGAAGGCGCACGACGAAGCCGAACACAGGGCGGAGACGACGACTGAAAATGCTCCTCGCAGGCCGAAAGGGCCCTCTCAGGCCGATGGTGAAGTGTGTGGGGAGGCGGGCAACCGGAGCGCGGCGGAAAAGCAGAAGAGGAGGTATCAGCAGCAGCAGCGGCGGCAGCGTGCGCGTGAGCGAAGATCCCAGAAAGAAGACCAGAAGGAGGAGCAGGAACAAAAGCGACATGAGGACGAGGGCGATCCGCGAGAGGAGCAGAAGCAGTTGTGGAAGCAAAGGCAAAAGCAAAAGCAGAAGGTTAGGCGTGAAAAGAAGCGGAGCGGAGTCGAGGTTCGGCANAGTTGTGGAAGCAAAGGCAAAAGCAAAAGCAGAAGGTTAGGCGTGAAAAGAAGCGGAGCGGAGTCGAGGTTCGGCAGGCCGTTGCGGTGACAACAGCAACGGATACGGCTGCTGACGGAGGCAATAACACTTCCGCCCGAGGGAGAATCCATGTCGATCCGTGCGACGAAGGGAAGCCGCTTCCAGCGTCAGACCATGCCACAACTAGAGCTGATGGAGGCCAACAGCAAGGGGAGGGACGCCACCGCGAGCGGATGGACCACAAGAAGCGGGGCTTTAGCGGAAGGAACCAGCCACGTCCTGTACGCATCCTTGCGAGGCCGCATGACGCTGTCCCCGTCGCCACTAATGCTCCCGACGGCACGCAATGAAGTGAAACGAAACGGTGAGTTGTGAAACATTTTTGTGTTATATGTTTGTGAGAGAAGGTGCATTGAGTTTAGTGGTGAGCATCTGTCTTGCTTCCCCTTGCTTTTTTTTTTGAGTTGTATCTCCCCGCCTTTTTCAATCAAAGTGTATTTCACACGACGTCATCATCTCACCGAGGAACCACACTCAACAAAACACTCCGCAACATGCCGCTGTCAACTGCAGCTTTGCTGCTGCAGCGACGGCGTTGGCAACTGCTTCCACGGAGCCATCTTTTTTTTTTTCCCCCTCTTTTAATCAATGAAACAATTTTTTTTTAATTTCGTTGTACCCGAGTCAAGCAATATCAACTAGATCTCTATTACGTAAGTCAATACCTCTTTTTTTTTCGTGTGTCGTAAAATCCTTTGTGCTTGGCGCAATCCAACATGCTGCTGTACCTTCTGTTCACCGTCAGCATCGCTGTTGGCGTGGCGTGGCTCATGGGCCTCTTCGGCGGCGGTGGCCACTCAAACGTGGCACCGCAGACGAGGAGTGCCGGGCCCTCAGCAGCAGCAGCAGCAGCGTCGCAGGACCGGAAGGAGGTAAGCGTTCTCTTCGCCTCCCAGACAGGAACTGCAGAGATGTTCGCCAAGACGCTCGTGCGTGAAGGTACACGTCTGGGTGTACCCGTCAAGATATACGACGTGGAGAACTACGAGCCGCACAATCTCGAGTACGAGCGGCTCGTTATTCTTGTCTGCGCGACGTATGGCGNTGGAGAACTACGAGCCGCACAATCTCGAGTACGAGCGGCTCGTTATTCTTGTCTGCGCGACGTATGGCGAGGGTGAGCCGACGGACTCCATGAAGACGTTCCACGACTGGCTCGTGGATGACATGCGCTCGCCAGGCGAGGAACTGCGGGAGGTGAAGTACACCGTCTTCGGGCTCGGGGACCGGCAGTACCGCTACTTCTGCGAGGAGAGCGTTGTGGTGGACCGCCGCATGGCGGAGTTGGGGGCGCAGCGCATCTACGGCCTTGGCTGCGGCGACGCCGGGCAGAACATTGAAGAGGAGTTCGACGAGTGGCACCGCGATTTGTGGCCGGCTGTGGGCCGCGTGCTTGGCATTGAGCTGCGGCAGCACACGGAGGAGCCGGTGGAACCGGAGTGCCGACTTAAGGTGTGGGACGCCGCGGAGGAGGCGCCACTCCCGTTCCCGAAGCTTGCGTCGGTGCTGGAGCCGACGCAGCGGCTGCCCGCGTGGGTGCCGGTCACGGCGAACACGGAGCTGCTGCGCAACAGCGTTGGGCGCGGCACACGCTGCATTGAGTTCGGCCTCGAGGGCACGATCATCTCGTACCAGGGTGGCGATCACCTTGGTGTCCTCCCGCGCAACACCGATGCGATGGTGGAGGCCTATTTACAGGTGCTGGGAATAAGCAACGAGGAGGCCTGTCACGTCTTTTCGTTGCAAGATAAGAAGACAGGAAAAAATGTTTTCCCAGCACGTGTGACGGTACGGACGGCGCTCACGTGGTACATTGACCTTGCTGGGCCACCGAAGAAATCGACTTTGCGCGCCTTTGCCCACTGCTGCACTGACCCCATGGAGAAGGAGGCACTTCTGAAGCTCCTGCGCGTGGAGCCTGAGGCAGTGAAGGAGTTTACAAAACTTGCAGCAAAGTTACGTAACATGCATGGATTCCTTCGGAAGTTTAAATCCGCGTCAGTTCCACCAGAATTTTTCCTTGAAATGATGCCGCGCATCGCCCCACGTTACTTCTCTATCTCATCCGATCTGCTCTCCCACCCGAAGCAGTTGAATATCACGGTGGCTCTTGTGGAAGGTGGCCTCTGCACGGGTATGCTGCAGAGCGCGCAGGTCGGCCAGAAGATTCCTGTATTTGTGCGTAAATCAAAGTTTCACCTCCCGCTCCGCGCAAAGGAGCGTCCGATCGTGATGATTGGGCCCGGCACTGGTGTAGCGCCTCTCATCGGCTTTCTGCACCGCCGCAATGTGTGGAAGGCGAAGGGCAATGATCTGGGGAAAGCGATACTCTTCTTTGGCTGCAGGAAGAAGGAGGAGGATCACATCTACGCTGATTTCATGACGGAGTGCGTGGAGAAGGGCACGCTAACGGTGCTTGACGTTGCCTACAGCCGCGAGCAGGCCGAGAAGGTCTACGTGCAGCACCGTGTCAAGGCACGTGCGCGTGAGGTGTGGGAAATCCTCCGTGACGGTGGGAACCTGTACCTCTGCGGCGATGCCAAGCACATGGCGAAGGACGTGGAGAAGGCTCTGTTGGAGGCGCTTCAGCAAGAGGGGTCTATGAGCGAGCAAGAGGCGACCGCGTACCTTACAAAGCTCGACAAGGAGGAGCGCTACTTGAAGGATGTCTGGTCCGCATCATAGCACCAGCATAGAAGAGAAGAACAAGACAAAAAAAACGTTTGTATGTATGTGTGTGTGTGTGTGCCTGTGTGTTTCTGCATCCCAAGGGCGTGTAGCTGTGCAGGGTGTTTTGTGAGGCAGGCAGCACCGGAATCGAGGAAATATAGCCTTTCTCCGCGCAATTAAAATTGTGCAAAACGAGAAAGAGAGAGAGTGGGAGGGGGGAGAACAAACAAACAACAAAAAGGAAAAAAAAATGGTGTAATTAACGTCCCCGACGTAAATGTGAAGAGGAGAAGCGTTGCACCACTAGAATTCCATGTGTGTCTCTGTCGGTGTGTGTGTGTGTGTGTGTGTGTGTGGCGGCAGGGGAGGGGAGCAGGCGAGGCGCCCACACGTGGGAAGTGTCCAACCGCTAGGCGCACAATCCACACAGGCAGAGACACACACACACACATATACCCGAGCGGCCGCACGGCATGCTTGCCGCGGAGGTGCGAGGGGGACAAGCCTTCACATTTATGCATGAGAAAAAAAAACCAAACGACATGCTCGCTGCTGCGTTGTTGGTGATATTTTTCACGTGCCTACAAACAAAAGGAGGGTCGCACTGATGGCGCCGCTCTTGCCGCTTCCTCCCAGAGTCATTTCTCTCTTTTTCTCTTCTCCCCGCACAGACATCTTGCACTCTCAGGACTCTACAATCATAGAAGAAAAGAAAGGGGACCAGAAACAAAAAAAAGGCAATACTTGTGGGACTAAGGCGACAAAACAGCAGCTCTCTGCATATCTCGATTCTCGTGTGTGGTGCGCGGCAGTTTCTCTTGGCTCGCCCTTTTCTCTCTCTCTATCTCTCATCCCCCATCCCTTTCTTTCCTCCTCTGTGCGTGTTTTTAAATCCGTTTTTTCCCTTCCTGCCGCGCGTGCATTACTTTTGTGGTCGGACGAAACGCAGCAGCAGCAGCAGCGGCTAGGCCCTCCGTCAAAGCATGGTCTTCGTCCTGTTGGCGTGCACCGACATCCGTGGAGAGAAGATCAACGTGGAGCTCCCCCTCGATGAGCGGCCTACCTCCATTGGGGAGTTACAGCGCACGCTCGAGCAGGTGCTACAAGGTGAGGAAAGCGCCATGAAGCAGGTGGCGGCAGAGAAGGCAACGCGCCCTTCCGAGCCTTTCACTGTAAGCCGCCTGCAGCGGTACGAGGAGGACACTCAGTCGTGGTCGGATCTACGCGACACGCACAGCTTGTGTGCGTACGATCAGTTGTACGTGTTTCGCAAAAACCCCACAAGGGCGGATATATCGGCACAGCGCGAGGTTCCAGCGCCGCGCAGAAGCCCGTACTTCCGGGCTCCAAATGCTGCTGCTGAGGCGGCAGCCGACACGGAGTCTCAACGCGGCATTAGGAGGCGCTCTATGGGAAACAATGACTCGCAGTCGCCACCGATCATGATTAGGCAGATGCCTTCTTCAGCAGCTGAAGGAGGACTGCGTGGTGGCGAGAGCGGCACTAGCAGGGGCAACGCTGCCACCACCTCACCGGAGCGACGCATAGAGAGGCACGGCGAACTGCCGAGTGGCGGCGCGCTTGTGCCAACAGTAGAGCGTGCGCACAGCGCTGTGGCTGGAAGCAGGGAGCGGGTCGTGCAGGAGCAGGTGGACGCTGTCTTCGGCATCGGTGACCAGACGCAGAGGGGATATTTGACGGTGCGAGATTTTCAGAGCATCTTTCATGCCTCCCAGATTCGCTTCCCTCCAGATGTCGTGGAGGATATACACCGCTTCTTCGCCAAGGATAAACGCGGGGAGCCGATCATGTCTTTTCAGGACTTTCACGCCTACGCACGGGACTTTGTGCAGACGATTAGCGTTGCCTACTCGCGGCTGAACAACCACGAGCGGCAGAGAGTTGTGGAGCAGGAGTGGCGTGCCACCACCACCGCCGTGGATGAGCTCCACGCGCAGAAGAAAGCGCTGGAGGAACGCCTAGGCGCGGTGCAGAGGCAGCTGATGCGAGAGCAGGAGAAGAAGGCCTGTTTGCAGAATGAAGCAGATGAGTTGCGGCGCGCTGCTGATCCCGAGCAGCGAGAGGAGGAGCAGAAGTTGCTCGACAAGGAGGTCAGTGTATTCCGATACAGACAGAAGCTACGCCAGGAGGAGGTGGACTATGAGCGGCTCGCGGCGGAGTTGCTGTTGCGGCGACGGGCGCCCAGTGCGGCGGTGGGACACTCACCCACACAAAATACAAGTGATCGGTATGGACCGCGTGGCTGATCCACAACAGCAACAGTATCGGTAGCAAACAGCAACAGCGAGCTGGCACATGTGCAGAGGAGAGGGGGGCTGTAAGGGTATCTGCGCATGAAGGGAAAGCTGACAAGGAATATTGATCCCAGGAGGAGGAGGAGAAAGGAATATTTTATAAGGGAGCAAACCGAATGCATGCGTGGATGAGGTGCTCCGTTCACTGTGTGTGTGTGTGGCGTTGTTCTGTATCGTTCTACTCTCTTGGTTGCATTTACTTTGTGTTCGGTGATCACTTCCGGTGTGGTGATTCTGTTGAAAACGTGTCAATAGGATGCCACGCGCACTCCATGCGCGTCTCCGGTGCGTGAGAAAGGAAAAAAAAAGATGTTTTCTGTTGTTGTTTTTTTCTGCGTGTGTGCTCTTCGTTATTGCTGTGGGGCCTGGAAGGGGAAGAAACAGCAACAGCTGAGCGACGCTGTGAAAGAAGGAGTGAAGAAGAGTGTGTGGGATCAGTTCAGCAGGAATACAACAGACGCACGAGGCGCCGTTCATGTTTTCTTAAATGCATGCGTAGGCATCTCTTGTCTCTTATATTTACAGAGCCGGTTTTCGCGGATGCTGTGGCTCACACGTGTGGTGCGGCAGAGAGTCGCTCAAGTGGCCGAAGCACAGTTGAAGAAGACATGCAGCAACAGCAGTGGCGGCTGGGCCACACACGGAGACATGGACCGCAATGGAATTCCCGTCCCGCAATTCGCCGCACGCGACTTTGATGAGTTCTTTTTTTCCTCGTCCGACGCCAAAGAGTGTCGGCTGTGCGGTGGTGTGACGATGCGCGGGTCGGCACATGCCGGGTTGCCGCTGCATCAGACATTGGAGACAATCATGTGGCTGCTTTTGCAGAGAGCGAAGAAACATGCCAGCGGCGCAGTGGGCGTCTCACCGGAGGCAGCGCGCAGTTTCTTTCTTGACGAACTCCGGCGATCTGAGCAAGCGCTGCGTGGTGGGGGCTGTTCTTGCAGTGAAGACAGTAGCAGGAGGCGTAGCTTTACCTCCCATCCTGAAGTCTCGGATGAATGTGATAAAGTTCTGTCGGATCAGCATGGCGTCAGTACGAAGATTCCCTGCAGTGTGGCGACAGAGTCATTCTGGGGCCATGTTGTTGGCCTCCGGGCATCGCGGCTGCGCGACAAGCTGCACGTATTAACGCAGCTCGGGGTCTTGGGCCTGGCAGCGCCGCGTGGGGGTGGGGCAGATTCCCACGGCTTCCAGCGTGACGCCGGCTTCCAGCGGTTGGAGTGCATTGGCGACCACAACTGGGGCCACACCATCTGCCACCGGCTGCTGCTGCTCTTCCCAGAGGTTGACTGGCGCACGCCGCCGAACATCTCAGCCATCGACGCCTTCCGCACAGTGCTGGAGAGCAACCAGCACCTGGATGCCGTCTACACCGCGCTCCGCCTCGATGACATTGTGAGGAGCACAGAGGCGAAGGCGGCGAGGTCCACAAAGTTCAAGGCGGACGTGGTCGAGGCGATTGCGGGGGAGCTTCACGTCGCGCTGTGGTCGCTGCAGCCGTATGACACGGACGGCATCACCGCACGCCCATCCATCCACGGTATCCCATTCACACCACCGCTGGCATCCATTGTGCAAAATTGCCTGCATGAGCTGTACGATCTAGTTGTTCTTTGTTTCATCGCAAAGTACAATGCGCCGCTAGTTCGGGCTGTTGTTGAACTGTCTCGTCGCGATCAATACATGATGGATTCATCATCATCGTTTTACGCATTGCGACGGACGCGACGACGGCGGTTCAGCAACGGCAGCACGCGATGGACGCTCCCATCTTCTCCTCCGCTTGACGGTGGGCCACAGCAGCGGCAATACAGGCCCGTTGACGCAGGTATGCATACGTCACCGCCGTGGACTGCAGTCTCCTATGCGGCACTCCTCGATTCTGAGGAAGGCAGTTCGACGGCAGTGGATTCGAAGCTGCATGAGGCGAAGATGCGAGCAGTGGGTGCTGCTGCTTGCCAGACTACGCGAGTGGCCGTGTGGGAGTTGACGGAGCGGTGTGGTTTTTTAAGACAGTCCTCCCGTCTGTGAGTGGATGGGTGACTGGACGAACAAGGTGTAGCGGCGACTGCGTGTTCTCTCTCTCTCCCCCCCCCCTCCCCACACCTTTTTTTTGTGTGTCTTTCATCCTTTGGCGTCATTAGTCTTTGTTTCTTTCTCTTCTTTCTTACATCCTTGTCTCTCTTTCTCTCCGCCCCTAGAAGGTACGGTCACGAACGGCTGCGGCTTGCAACACGGCCACGCATGCACGCCAAAGGCGAATAAGAGGAGACAAAGCTGGAAAAGCCTTGCGTGTGCGTCCAATGTGTCTTCAAATATGTGCATGCTTCACACTCAGTCATTCGATATCTCTCTCTCTCTCTCTTTTTATTTGTTTTCCCCTTTGGCTTTCTTCTTCTTGTTCGACGTTGTAGCGCGGCAGAGCTTAGTCTTACTCGACCAAGGCCCTATCACGTCTGCAGCCGTACGAAGGCGGAGGGGAATATATAAAAAGAAAAAGGGAAGTACACAACGGAGGCTGTCTCTTCACTCTGTTTCGCTGTTTTGAACTCTATAAATAAACAGGTTAGTGTAACAAGGGGATCATTCTACGGTTGGTGGTGTTTCATTTCCCCCTCCCCCCCTCCCTATTCCTCCCTGTTCCGCAGCTGTTCGTTTTGTGTGCGCGTGTGGGGCACGTGCTGTGATATCTGGTGCTTCCGGCATTCGGCTGCTGCACGTCCCTCACAATTGCACTCATGCCAACCGAAATGCCGGTTGATACGAGGGTAAACAGGGCGCCCACGCAGCACGACTCTCTAAGCCGAAAAGATTGGACGGGGCTGCGGATCAATGGGGCGGCGCCGCCGCGGCATGTGTACGTCACAGACTCCACGAAGGTCGTGTCCCCGTTGATGGACAAAGTGAGAGGCTCCCCAACGCCAGGAGGCGCGGTCCTGAATCGTCCATTTCCGTACATTGAGACAAATGGCGGCATCCGCAGCATAGCGCCAGAACGGGGGGAAAGCCAGGAGGGCAATGCACGGAATATGCTGTTGCTGCGACGGGGGTGCCCATCGTCACTGGTGGGGCAGGAAGCACGAAAGCCCTTGGTGCGCTTGGGGGAGCCTGTGCAGGAAGTATCGGCCAAAGGGCTTCTTCCCAAAATCCAAAAGAAAACAGAGAATATGGACAATGGAAACGCTCTGAGTCAAATCAAGAAGAGTTCGATTTCGTTCAGTCATCCTCGTAATGAGTTAATGTACAATCTTTACACGCTTGAGATGGAGTCTCGGGTAGGTATATGGCAGGAGCACACAGTGGAGATGTACCACCTCATGGATGAAAAGCTTGCGAGGTGGAACCTTGTTAGGGACTATGTAAGCAGCCCAGCACTTAGGTTTGACACAGTTTCGCATACGATTGAGGTCCTCTTCGATAATCTCATCGGTACGGACCTCAATGTCTTGTTCAGTGGCTACGAGGCGCTCAGCGCTGTGATCACCTTACCCAAATCGGGCACGAAGACTTTGAGCTCACTCTATGTGATGCGTCCGTGGCGGTGGCACTTTTTTCGGGGCTCCGCTAAAAACCGCAGCAGTGGTGCTGGGTGCAGCAACTCGGTGAAGGTGACGCCAGATTCTTTAGATCGGAAGGAGGTCAGGCGTGTGGAACTGGCTGCTCGCATGTACATGCTGGAGTGCATTGCTCTGCATGTGAGGTATGCAGTATTGGAGGAGATTCTCTTTTCGGATGTACCGCTGGTAAGTAGTAGTGTGATCGCGTCGAAAAGAAGCCATACCATCAGCATTGAAGACAAAAGTGAAAACACTACTCGGTGGGAAATGCTGCTGGGTGGGTTACGCGCCGCCGTGGTTGCACCGCAGCACCGCTGGACGGACCCCTTCGTGAGCGCGCGGACCGATATGGTGCCCGATCCCTCTGGCCAGTCGAACCTCTTACGCGCGCAGCATACCATGCCGTTGACAAGGGTGCGCCGGCAGAGAAGCATACCTTTTGTCAGATTGTCCCACGGTGTCTCTAACAGTAGTTCCAGCAGCGCCTCGAGACACTCCCCACTTCCAGTGCAATTCGTCTCCGAAGACGAACTGACGGTCTCCTTCAGCGGTGATGATGCGGAATTCGACGATAGTTTTCGCGGCGATGCGTCATTGCTCTACAGATCTTTCGTCGATGTTGGCGAGGTATCTGTCAGCAACGTCGTGTTTGGTGTTGGTATGAATAGCCCGATTAGCAAGTTAATCTCGAGCAAAAATATAGTGGATTGTTTGAGGGCAAGACACTCTGCAGTGTTGAGTGTGCCTCCTCTCCGCTCCACGTACGCGCTTTGCACAACGCTCCGCAGTAAGTGCATTGTCCTTACTGTACGGCTGGAACACGAAGAACGTAGAAGTATCCTCTGGATGGAGGCGGCGTGTCTTGCCCAAATAGTCCGAAGCGTGGGGTGTAGCACGCCGTGGATCGAAGATCTGAGCGGGCGCGTCATGTTTTCTGAGGGCAGTGGTGTGTTGAAAGACGTGCCGAGCACCGTGCGTATGCGGAACTTGCTGGCACAGGCGGTGGAGGAGAAGTGTATTGTCGCCCGCCGCTGCGAGGAGGAGATGCTGCGGCTGCGCCTCTACTTGAACTACCTCGGGATGCGGGTGGTGATGGAGGAGGACGCGGCGGAATTTCTGCAGTTTGCCCGAGAAGAGCGTGACGCGTTTGTTTCTCCGGGCCTGTCGTAGTGGTTGTGTCTCCCTGATGCTTCTGCGT
>NW_008825739.1:9321-9746 GCF_000691245.1 Trypanosoma grayi | reverse complement strand
TTTTTTTTTTGCTCTCATGGTGCCAGTGGGGTGAAACAAGAGGGTGTGGGGGAGGGGACGAGGCCTGCGCCGCCGAGCACATGCTGGTGGCGCCTTTCTTCCACCGGTCGATGCCCCCACCCCCTGGCGCCTCCACCGTGTGCGACTCTCTCTCCCGCCCACACGCTCACTCACGCTCATGGGCCACATGCTGTGAATTCGAGGTTCGGTTCCTATACACAGATGCATCATCTTCGGTGCAGTTTTTCTTTTGTCGCTGTGCATGTGTGTTTCTCCTGGTCTGTTTTCCATTTTTTTGTGATGATTTGTTTGTCGTGCTGTATGGTTGGTGGCTCTGGAGTTCGTTTCGTGGTGGCTGCTACAACCGCGGCCGCCTGCCAGCTCATACGCCCGCCCAACGCACACAGACACACACACACACACAC